>NW_010145461.1:0-71536 GCF_000699245.1 Pterocles gutturalis | reverse complement strand
CTGTGATTCTGTGTGATTCTGTGAAGTACTGTCTGCATGGCTACAAAAGTTATACTGATCAAAAATAATGGATGTTTGTACTGAAACCACAGATAAGAATTAACTTTAAAGAAATATGTTTAGTAAACTGGGAAGCAGTGCTTTGTAATCTTAGACTTCAATCAGCATGACTTGTTTCAAATTATTATACGCATTTAATCGTGTTGCTTCAATTAATATTTACCCTTTTCAAATATGTTTTTCATTAGCTAAACAGATACAAATTTCCACTACTTGTTGTGGTAAAAGAAGAAAGAAAAGAAAAACCTTTACTGAGTTCCAAATTATGACTCATTTAATCTCCCAAGTTAGCTACGTCTTAGTGATAAAAAACATAAAAGCATTATTACATTTTGAAGTACTCTAGAATTGTTGAGTTTACAAAGTAATTAAAGAAAAAAATTAAAATTACACGAACCCAGAGTGAAGGACCTGTATATGTTCCTTACTTCAATAAAGTGTAACATTTAGGAGCAAATCTCTTCAATCTTCACAAAACACAGGTCAGATGAAGCAACTGCTTATTAGGAGTTTAAGAAGGAGATGAAAAAATAATTTCCATTCATGAACATTGAGCAATTACAAAACCACCTCCCAAGGGACAAAAAAAGAAGGGGACATTTTCTAAATAATTATATACATAGGCAGCACCCACCATCCAGTGGAGGTCTGGCCCATACCTTGTACCTTTTTTCTGTAGGAAAACATGGGCCCCTACCTTTATGGCTTTTACCTCCTTACCAAGATGCTATCACAGTTTCCTTCTCTTGCACAAGAAGTAAGTGGAATATGTTGCTATACAAATTTGTATAGCCATGGAAAAAACAGGTATAACTTGACCATCATGAGCCTTTATAGTATTTGGACCCTTCCGCAAAGAGATTTTGGAAAGGAAAGCAACACACATACTCTGATTAAAGCTGGTTAACTTTTTTTGAGGGCAATTTCATCCATGTAAAAATGGAATTTGCTTAAGGTGTTTTCTGCCACATTATCTTGACAATTAACCTTCCACTTTTGTCTTCTGATGGACTGAATATTTATTTTTCACTTCAAAATGACTTTCATTGTTTATATCTTTTTGTTTCAGATCAATAGGTAGATGATAGAAGAAGAAAATAATTTGTGACAAACAGTCCTTTTTCAGGTAATCTTTAAAAAAAAAAAAAAGTCTGTATTTTTTCCAGCATTTTTTTTTAACATACTATGCTGTCCCCTTCAGAATGAGAAAATAATGTATGTGACCAGCAGTAGTTAAATGATTTACCCAAGGATAAATTCCGTACCCTATGATAAGTTTAAACAAACAGGTTGCCATGAGGAAGCAAGTTAAAATTCAGAGGCCACCTTGTTGGCAAAGCTTCACAATCTCTGTAAATTCTCTGTCGAGAATAGTGTAATGTTCTATTTAATTGGAGAAGAGGTCATATTCAGTTTGAGTTCAGGGACCATACAGGGCTAAAGTTTTTTATTTATTTAGTTTCACATCTTCTGCATATCACACTCTATTCTTGAAATCCCTAGGCAATAAAGATTCTTGTATCAAGTCCACCTGGACACAACAGAAATGCATTCTAGATTTAGTTAAACTGCTTAATATTATGAAAAAGTTTTCCTTGGAGGGGGAAAATAAATCGACTTCTGGCCAACAGACAGGTGCCAAAAAAGGCATCACTTAGTTCATCCTTTTAAGGAAACTGATTTATGCTAAGTGCTGTTTTATTTTCCACTGTATTTTGCCAGTAAACTCCCGTGAAAAAGGGACATATATGGTTTTCAGAAGCTAGTCGTTTCTCATTGAGCAGCAGCATTAACAGCTGTCTGGCTGCTTCACATACAAGTTTAGAGCTATTTGCCCACAGAATAAAGCTTACAACTCCTGTACAAGGTTGACCACTTTGAGGTCTCTCTCCCAGGGAAAAATCAAAATTTATGCCTTAAAGTACCTGGTAAGTAATACAACGTTGGCTCAATTTTTTTTTCCCATTTATCTGTTTAAAAAGTACATATTTTAAAACTAGAATCACAAAATCGTAGAATCATAGAATAGTTTGGGTTGGAAGGGATCTTAAAGATCATCTGATTCCATCCCCCCTGCCATGGGCATGGACAACTTCTACTAGACCAGGTTGCTCAAAGCCTCATGCAGCCTGCCCTTGAACAGTTCCAGACATATAAATCTGTAGTCAAATTTGACTCCCAAGTACAAACTGTGAACACACGAGAAAAAACTATGAAAGCCCCAAGCCCTACACTCACTTTGCAATTTTGAAGACTTGCACACAAAAGAAGACAATTTTAGCAATCACTGAAGCCAAGCAATCAGACTGAAATGAAAACAAGATTTTCCAAGTCAGAGGCCCTTCCTGTCAACACCCTGTCTGCAAACCTCTAATTTTAAATCAACACTGTAGAACTGTAAAGTAATCTTTTGATGGTTATTCAGATTGTCGTATATGGGCCCTGCTATCCCACAAAAATGTCCTTGCTTATTCAGAAGCAGAATGCTTATTCCAGCTTTCGTGATGCCATCACATTTCGGCAGGTCAGAATCTTTGCTTTCCAATGTGTCACTCTTTTGCAGTGCAGCAGTTTATAATTCTGGAAATACTTCATCCCTTCAGTAGAAAAGCTGCATCATATGTAATATAAACTGCCAGAAGGTCTGATTAGATTCGCAGTAAAAAGAGTAGGAAACTTTGTTCTCCCCTTTTAACTCATCTCAGAACCAATAATAAACCACTTATTAAAAAAACCTGCAGTGTCTGGAAAATAAAGGGTCCCATATTTCAACTGTAAATGTTAAAAATGCATAGTTAAATTACAGCAATAAAACGTTTGACTATAAACCTGAAACTGGTATAGATTAATGTGCTTCTGCTGTACTCTTTGTAAAAGAGACAGTATAAAAGCAAAATCTTTTAGTACGACAGAATCCACAGTTAATGACAGTTACAATTTTTCGTTGCAAAGTTTCAGTTTCAACTGCTTAAAAATATTCCATGGAGTTCTTTTTTATTTTTGTCTCAAACAGAGTATTTGCAAATATTTGAAAAGTCCAATTCAATGAAGGTTCAGACCTTACCGGAAAAAAAGTCTATCATAAGCTGAGTAGTTGTCATGGTTCTGACCTTGGCTAGCAGTAAAACACCACAACTACTACTTGCTCACCCTCCCAGGGAGACAGTAGAGAATTAAAGGGGTAAAGGGAAAAAAGAGTTGTGGGCTAAGATAAGAACAATTTAAGAACTAAACTACAACAAAACTGAAACTAATAATGATGATAATAATGATAGTAATATATACAAATACACAAATGAGTGATACACAATGACACTGCTCAGCACCCTATGACCAAGGCTCAGCCTGTTCCTGGCTAATGATCCTAGAGCAGGGAGAGTCCTGAAGCCACAAACCTGGAAAGAAATAAGAGGCTGATACTGGGACAGTAGTTTTGCCAGTTTTAATTTTCCTTGCATTACCAAATACTGAATTAGGAACTTGACATTTGACAGAAGCCAATTTAAGGAAAAATGGGCTTCTTTTCTACATAAATGCCACAAAATGAGACACTGCTTAGCATCTATAAGTTACTCTTAAGAAGTTTTAGAAACTCATTTTCACAAAACCTGCTTGCAAAATCTTTGTGCATTGCCTGTGTTTAAAATCTGGTTTACAGATTTTTTTACATGCTAACTGCATTTGACAAGATCAACAACATAATTCAAATTTTGAAATTTCCAACTCAAGTGCTTTTCACTGACAAGTGGAGGAAGTTAACCTGTCCAGGCTTCTCACTGTGATAATTCTGTGAGGATTTTCTGTCCAAAGTGCATCTGCTTAGTGCAAAGAGCTTAAAAAACTGACACTGTTAATTTTAGTTGAACTGTTAGTCAGGAATCCAAACAAATTAAAAACTGCAAAAAAAAATTTAAAGGTGCTGATGAGCAGTAAGGAGCAGCTGCAGTCAAAGCAGAGCATGAGTCTGCAGCCTTGCTGAAAAGTTGGAGATGCATTCAAGTAGCACTGAGGAGCCTGCTGTCTTTTGCAGACACTTAAAAAAAATAACTAGTAATATGAATATGGACTCAATATTACTAGACCAGACAAAAATGGTGTGACAAAACCACGTGTGTGGGCAGAAAGTGCCATTTGCCAGGGAGAATATAGATGTTGTTATCCAGACTCAATACCTGCTTTTCTTCATAAGGAAACAAAGAAATAGAGGGACAATCCAAAATCAAGAGATGTTGAGGCTATGTTCACTGAAATTGTCTTCTATTCAGTCAGGGCCAGTGAGAAAAGAATTTCTGTGGAGTGAGATAAAGGTGGCCATAATTTTGCTCATTGTGTGAAGAGCAACATGGGAAAAAAATCTGCTGTATAATATTGTTTAGGTTAATAGCATACTCCCTACTGAAATCAGAGATTTGTGTCTCTTCCTTCCTGCTCTGGTGACCCTTGCCTTACCTGAGCATCATATGGGAAAGCCCAACCATGTCCTCCAGCACAGGTTGATCACACACTGTCATCTCACCCTTTTTGGTGGGGGCAGCTGAAATGACCCAGGGCATCTGGGAATCCGCTATAACATAACCTGGGTGTGATCAGAGGTCATCTGCATATTCATACTCTGGTGCCTTGTAGGATTCTACTAACAGAGAGATCATTACTTTTGTTTTACAGTGAGCTGCTATGGCTAGATGAGCTGAGTTCACCATCCTTGCCCCACCTTTTGCTCTATGTTGTTATTTTCTTCAAAAATATCTTCTCACACACAAAGATTTTTTTGTTTTAAAAGTTTTAAGGATTTTTAGCAAATCATAGGAATCTCAAGGTTAACTCCCTTGCATGCTTGTGCCTATTTTATAATCATTACGAAAATGTAATACTAATGTCAACTATAATTA
Source organism: Pterocles gutturalis (assembly GCF_000699245.1). Taxonomy (NCBI): domain Eukaryota; kingdom Metazoa; phylum Chordata; class Aves; order Pterocliformes; family Pteroclidae; genus Pterocles; species Pterocles gutturalis. The sequence continues at coordinate 66,587 of NW_010145461.1, read as the reverse complement.
TCTCATTAAATGGTTTTTATCCTAGAGTGAAAAAAATAGAATTATTTCTATCTACAAAAAAAAAAAGTATTAAAATATTTTTTGTTTTGACCTTTTGCTTCCTTGTGTGCGAAAGATTAAAAAGGCATTGTGGCAGTTTATAAGTTCTAAGAGTAAAGCACTCTTTTGAATAAGCCATCAGCATTGACCTAAGTACTCTGGAATACAGAAGAAACAGCAATTTAAGTGGCATTTTTCCCTTAAGAAGAAATAAAAGTTTTTGTGTCAAGCCTAGAGCCAGACAAGAGGAAGAAAATTTAGAGGTATGGTAACAATATATGTCCACTTCTCTGATCCGAAATGGTTTAGTAGACATTATTAGTGTGTGCATCCATTTTTTTGTCTACAGTCAGGATAAGTCTAAGGTATAGGAATTGTTTGTAGTTATCAAGGTACTGCATGCCTTCTGCAAATTCTTAACATAAAACTCCTGTAAGTCTCCAAATTGCCTAGTGAATATACCTGGATCCAGCACTAGGTATTGATTTTGTTGGTCAAATCTACCATGCCTGCCAATGAACTGCAATGAAATGAACTGTATAGCATTATGGAGAGAGATAAGGAAAAAAAGAATTGTGAACTTTCTAACAGAACTTGCTAAGCGCCCATCCAGCATTTCAGACTAGTGGAACAATAGCTATTTTCAGCACTTCATTGGAAACTAGCTTCAAATACAGAGAGGTGAACTTAATCTCAGTTAAATTTTCATTTGATCTTTGTAGTCAAGAATAATCACACCGATAAATTTAAAATTTAATCTCTAGACCATCTGACTGGAAATAATTCATCAAGGAAGGAAGTTTCATACTAGGGAAATAGCTCAAAACTTTCTAAAAATTACAAAAACTAAATAGTTAGCAGGTGGCAATTTTAATACACTTACAGTGAATGAATGATGCAGTGGTTTTCTACCAAATCAGGTAGCTATTTGTAAAGGATTTTTTTGGCTGTTTTACTTTTTATATACCAGTAACGTAAAAATAGTCATCTTGCCAAACAAAATAAAGTAAAACAGTTAAAATTATGCTGGGAAGGGAAGGGAAGGGAAGGGAAGGGAAGGGAAGGGAAGGGAAGGGAAGGGAAGGGAAGGGAAGCGGAAGGAATGGAAGAGGAAGAGGAAGAGGAAGGGGAAGGGGAAGGAATGGAAGAGGAAAGGGAGGAATAGGGACTCATCCACATATTGAGGCTGGCCAGATATACATTTGACACTTTATCTCTGTAAAGAAATATAAGACATTTTAGAAAGAAGGACATATGAAGAATTGTTAAGAACTGCAGAGAGTCTGTACAATCTATTCCAGCAAAGTCAAGGGGAATAGGCACTTATTGGTCATTCAGTCCTATTACAAACAAATCACTCTGTCAGTACTCAGATTTGAGGCAGCTATGTTTGCAGAGGGCTGGGATGCCTGCAATCATTTTCTGATATAGTGGAAGCGATCTCTGCCCATGGCAGGGGGGTTGGAGTTACATGATCTTTAAGGTTCCTTCCAACCCAAACTGTTATATGATTCTACGATTTCCTAGGGGCATTTAAATAATCCTTAATTTATTAAGTTCTTTGGTTGCAATATACATGGGGACATCCACTTTATGGAAAGAGAACGAGGTACCAGTTTGTGTTCCAATGTTTTAGCAGAGACTTTAAGTCTGTATAAAGCACTGGCAAGTAGACGGCTGTGTGTACAATCACACCATTGACTTCCACATGCATGTGGCTCTGTGATGTGAGTACACTTGGCATCTGTTGTGGTTTTAAAAGCCACCACACACCCTCTTGTTGAAAACCTCGTGGGTTAAGGCAAGGACAGGGAGGGTTCACTCACCACTTATGGTCAAGGGCAAGGAACCGACTTGACTTCGGAAAGCCAAAAAAACCCCAGTGTAATTTGTTAATTATTTTCAATCAAAATCAAAGCAAGATAATGAGAAAAAGAAATACATCTTCGCAAGGCACTTCTCCCCCATCCCTCCCTTCTTCTCAGGCCCAAAGGCTTTGTTCCTGGTTTTTGTACCTTCTCCCTGCCCCTGCAGCACAGGCGTGCAGGCAATGAGGGTTGCAGTCCATCCATGTGTCTCTGTCACTTCTTCCTCCTCAGTGGAGGGTTCCTCACAGTCTTCCCTGCTCCAGTGTGGGGTCCCTCGCATGGGGGAGTCCTTCACCAACTGCTCCAACACAAGTCCTCCCCACCTGGGGTCACAATCCTCTGACAACTGCTTCACAGCCTCCTTTGGGCATGGCTACTTCTTCCGTTACAGAAGATGCCACGCAGGGAGCTGGTTGCTCGGCTGACCCCTGGCCGGGACCGCACCAAACCCTCATGTTCTGTGCCCCCTCTTCAATCTGTCACTCTCAGAGGTGCTGATTGGCTCAGTCCTGGCCAGGGGCAGGTCCCCCCTCTTCAATCTGTTATTCACAGAAGTGCTGATTGTCTCAGCCCTGGTCTGGGGTGGGTCAAGCCTGGAGCTGGGGTAACTTCCAGCAGTTTCCCACAGCAGCCATTTTGGTAGTACTCCCCCCAGCCTAAGCCTGGCTCCAAAGGCTTGGAGCCCAACAAGGGGGGAACTCTTTAGCAGTTACTTACAGGAGTCACCACAGTAGCCACTCCTGTGCTACCAGAACAGACTTGGAGCTGGGTGAACTCTCAGCAGTCACCTACAGGAGACACCACTGTAGCCCCTCCCCTGCTACCAAACCACCCACCACACAAAACCACCACAGCATGCTTGATTTTTCTTTCTTGTGTGGACTCAGTTCCAGAGATGGCAGGTACATTTTCTGCCTGCCTGTATCAGCCCTGCAGAGCAACAACATCTGGAGCACACATTGCGGTCGGTAGCTCCAGACAAAATGCTGATCAGCAGTTCTCAATCACATAGAGACAGGTCAACAAATAGCAGGCAACTGGAAAGAAAGACCACACTAAGGTCTCAACAGCTGATGTTTCTCCCTTTTGAGTGCATAGGGATTTTTATCCAGAGAAATTTAGGGATTTTTTTTCTCTAAAATCCCTCAGTTTTGCCACGGTGCAGAGATCCTAGGAGGTGGGAGTGTAATTACTTAGAGAAGTAATTCCTGAGGGTATCAAGTGAACCTTTGCCCATAAAGAAAAGATGGCATTGCCTCTGGAACACTTCAGATGTGATGAAGCTAGGAAAGTTGCACCTGAATTTCCATGCTCTTCTGACTGCTGTACAATCATTGCAAGATGTGTGGATCAGCCGTGCATTTCCTTTCCCCTGTTGTGGCTGGCGCTTGTATTTTTCCTTCTGAAAGGAGCTCAACCCCACTAAACAGCATACAGGGTTCAATTATCAAAATGATAGAGGTTATTTAAGTATTTGGATCCTTTGGAAAACCTGCTTTCAAAACTCCAGCTATGACTTACAGAAAGGGGTGTGTCTGCACTGGTCCAGAAAGAGCTGATCTGCAGGAGAAGAAAATAGTTTTTGATGTAGCTGATCTGGAGGCATTAACCAAATGGAAACTGCAAGCTAGCCATGTTTCAGCAAGAATTATAAGAAGGGGTGTTCTGCTGTGTGCTGCCTACAAGTACTTGCACTGACCAAAGAGCAGCAACATGTGCTCCCTTCTTGTATGGTCCCAGCTGGTTCAGCATCTGTCTGCCAAGAAGGAGTAGCTGTAAATAAAACCTGAATGGTTTTATGGCATGGAACATGTTGTCCAGCAGAAATGTTGTCCCTCAGGTCCCTCCCAGGTGATATGCACCACCATGCATAAGGTGCCCCGTATAATCTGAAGTTCACATGCCAGCTCCCCAGCTTGTGGGCATTTGTTCACAGAGATGATAGGGTGAGCCATCAAGGTGTCCTGCGAGGGTGGTGCGGGGCTGCTCCAGGTTAGCAGTGTGTAAGTAAAATGTGACAGCTAGATCCAAAGGGCCTCTCTCCTCACCTTCGCTGAGATGGTGCTGGGGCCACATCATGCTCCTTGAAGCTCAGGAGTCAGAGCTCATCTGGGGAATCCAAGCCGCAAAAATATATCCACACCTATAAGGACAGAGTCAGAAGGTGCTGATGAAACCATGGAAATAGGAACAGGAATGGCTTTGTCCCCAATTTTTTTGTGACGTCCAGTGAAACAAGGGTCATACCTGGCACAGGAAATAGAACCCTTACTGGGAGCCACTGTGGTTTTGCTTTGGCTCCTTCTCAACACGTGGCAGCATCCTCAGAGCACGGCAAGCTGGCAGAGATGTGCACTGCCCGTTTGGCAGGTAGTAGGGCTCAGCAGGGAGCCCCCAGGCAGCTGTGATATGGTTCTTTTCAAAACCTGAACAGCATATGCCATGCTAAAATAACAGGTTTGCAGTCAAATATTTTTTTTTTCCTAATTGTTTGGGTTGTTTTGTCCTTTCCTCACCTATCTCAGGTGAAATACAAACTTTTGAATAAGTGCCAGTATCTCAGAGTCTACAGCTACTTGGAAAAAGTCCTTGCCATGTCTTTGGGATTTGGACAACACCAGCCAGCACTGGGATTGCCAGTTGTCATGAGCAGAAAAGTGGGACTTTACCTCTTTATACAGGTTGTGGTGCAAACAGCTCAGCATTGTGAGTCTTGTGTTCTTGTTGGGGTGTCTGCTCAACCTTACAGAGCTTCCACCACTGCAAAATGAAAACTGACAGTGCTGGCATGGTGTGTTTCTCCTGACATAGACATTTTCCCAAGAGCACGCGCATGCTTCCTATCTGGGTCCATCTCTGTACACCTTGGAAATATTTCCTGTCCCCAGAGCAGTGTACAGAGCTTTGAAAGGACAGCAGGGTCTGCTGCACATCTGGGATCCTCATTCTTCTTGCTTACTTGGATTTCCTCAGTTACCCACCCCTGAGAGCTCTGTTGCCAACTTTCTCCTCTTGCTCTCTGGTTGCCCCTCACTCCTCTCTTCACAGGATGGTTTTCTCTTCCTGTTGTCTTGTGAAGAGCCTGACAACCTTTCCATTCAATAGTATTGTTAGACAGGTGAAACCATGACAAACTTGAAACAATTCTGATTTTAATCAGAGCTAGCTCGTGTTACCTTCTCTTCCCAGACTAACTCTTCAAGTGTTCACTTTCTGGAGCAGCTGGAGGCACCTGCAATGGAAATGTGGGAGTTGAGAAATGGCAAGGACCTGCCTGCCCAATTGCTCCCTTAGATGTGATTCCTTGAATGGGATTGCTCAGTTCTGCTGAGCCAGTTCTGGCAGGATCACTGCTCAAAGTGCAATGACCAACCTGCATCAGCCTTACTCTGCATTTTTGCAGAGCTGCAGGCTGGTGGGTGACCTTGCTTGTCCCTCTGGCAGCAACAGTCCCACCTTGTGAGGGGGCAGGCTTTTGCTGTCGCACTGTTTGTGGCCCTGACATACCTCTGCTGTTTCCGCTTCCAGCTCTGGTTCTGGAGACTCCTCAGTCAGTGTGCCAGCAAGCCCAGCCACCTCCTCCTCAAAGAGTTCCTCGTGGTGCCCAATGGGGAACTCCACCAGACACATCACCTGCACACAGCAAACCATTTGTTTCCACCTAGGTGACTGGACATGGGTCAAACAGCCTTTCCCACTCCTGACCCCTGCTTCTGCACAGAAAGCTGCAGCTGTGGGGCTGCTCTTCCTGGCAGCTCCTCCATGAGAATTTGCTGAAGAGGCAGCCAGGTACCTCTGAACAGCAAAGCCTGGGTGGGCCTGGAAGGCTGTAGCTGGCTGGTAAGCACAGTGTACCTTCCACATCACCCTCACCACGATGTCCAGGGGCTGCGTGTCTTCCTCGGGTGGGCTGAGGAGGTTTCACCCCACGCAGATGGCCAGGTTGCCAGCAGTCAACCTGCTGGTGTCCGCATTTCTGCTGATGTTTTTGAGCAAGGTAAACAAGTGCTTGAGGAGGAGGAGGTTGGCTTTGGGCAACTTGCTGGCCACCCTGAGGGAGCAGGAACACAAGGTTAATAAAGTAGACGTTGTCAACACCAGCCTCCCAGGCTGATCTCAGTCAAGCCCACCCGAGGAAAGGCTCCCTGGCCATGCCTGCACCACAGGAGGAGCACTGCCTTCACTGAGACACGGCCATCTCCCTCCCTCCCTGCCCTTCTGGCAAGAGTCCCTTCATGGAGCAACCCCCAATGCCTGCAGGAACAGGCAGCAAGAGGTGGCTGGTGACTTTTTTCAGGCAGACCGGTGCTTTGCAGGCCAGTCCTGGCCTCTGGCAGTCTGTGCAGAGCAGGCAGGCTTCTTGCCACACTTAGTCCTTCCATCCTGCCAGCTTCTCCTGCCTGCTGGTCTTCTTCAGGGTGCTCATCCACTCCTCGTAGAACTCCTCCTTGAGGAGCTTGGAGGGGATCTGAATCTGACAGAGCAAGTCCTGCAATGCTGGGAGCTCCAGATGAGGTTTTGACCAGTGCCACCAGGAGCACAGGCAGCATCCCCGCACCCTGGTTCGTGAGCAGACAGCTGTGTTTGGGGTCCTGCTCTTGCAGGTGTTCATTAGCACCAACAAGAGCCGGGAGCTGCTAGGCTCCAGGTCAGGAGGGTTCATCTTCAAGATGATGGCCAGAGGTGCACCGGCTGGCTTTCCAGGTGGACCTCCGCTCCGCTGTTGAGGGCGTCCCTGAGCTCCTGGGAGGCACGCTTCCTGGCTGCCAACCAGAAGATCCCCTCTGTGGATTGCCCGTGCTTGTGCAGCAGAGCCAGCAGGTCCTGCAGGGGACAGAGGACAGTTACTTGTCTGGAGATGGGCCCTGGGGCAGGTGAATCTTTCTCAGGGGCAGAGGCAAGTGTGGACACCTCTGCTTTCACTGGGGCAGGATGGAGGGGTGGCTGGAGGTGGGTGATATGGGGAGGAACTGGCTTTGTCCCTCAGCCCCACTTGGGGTCCCTCTGCTGGGGACACCACCTCTCCAAAGGATCCAGAAGAATGGGGATCCCCCGTCCCGGCTTGCTTACCTGGATGGGCTGGGGCAGATTGCCATCCTGGTTGCAGAGAGCTGCCAGGGGCTGGCCAAAGAGAGGCCCCCCTCCACCAGAGACCAATGGCCCGGGCACCTCTGCAGTGGCCAAGGTCCCTCGCCACCCAAAGGGCCAGGGCAGCCACCTCCTCCTCCTGAGGGTCCCGTCTGCTGCCAAGGAAAAGAGAGGAAAGAGCTGTGGAGGAGAAGCACCAGGAGAGCACTCCCTGACCCTCTCAGTGCTGTCCCCCCACTACCAAGTGCAAAGGAGAGATATCGCTTGTCAACAAGAGTCCCTGTGGGCCAGCTCTCTCCTGCTGCAGTGTGATGGGGACAGCCGTGCCCTGTGGGAAGGGCAGCAGCAGCCCCAGGGCAGCACAAGTTCCCTGTGCATGGGGAAAGGGCAGAGGAACAGCTGTGTGAGACCCAAGCTGCCTTTTCCTTCTCCTGCCAGTCCAGGGAGCAGTTCCAAGCTGTCCTGATACCACTGGGTAGCACGAGACAGTCGAGCAGAGAGCAGCGGCCGTGGTGAGGATGGGGCTTGGCAGGTGTTGGCTGGACACAGCTGGGCAAAACAGCTCTGCCAGCTCTGCCCCACTCAGGAGCTGCCCACAGCCGTGTGGGCACCTCTCCCCAGCTGGGGACCCATGTTTCCACATTGTACGGCCACACCTGGAGCCTCCCCACCGTGATGTGAGCATGGGCCCCCCAGGCTGCACGGCCAGGCAGGGCTTACCCAAGGAGCGCGCTGACCCAGATCTCTTTCACCAGCCGGGAGCTGCAGAAAGAGGAGAAACAGCCTGAGCTTGCCCAGCCCTGCCCCATGGGGATGGCCACAGAGGCAGGACAGAGCCCCATGGGGCAGGACAGAGGCACTTCCCAGACCTGCTGTGGGACGTGGCCCCAAGACTCACCAGAAAGTGACGACACAGGAGCCACAGGGCCAGACAAGGACAAGGAGTTGCTGTGCTTGCCCTCCTCCTGAGCTGCGTTGCCGGCTGTCCCCTTCCTGCTGCTCAGCACCTGCAGCTGGCCCAGGGCCAGGCAGAGCTTTGGGCACAGGGCGCTGCCACATCTGCAGAGAGGAGCAGCAAGGAGTGACCTGGAGGTGGCTGAGCCCGGTGGCTTCCCTCTAGCATCCTCCTGCCATGGGTGCAGCCATGGTTGCATCCAGCACCAGGGTGCTGCAGGCCTGGGGCTGCTGCTTGGGTGTCCTTGTCCTGGTGCCAGGGCCAAGGCTTGGGAGGAAAGGCAGTTGGGCTTTGAGAGTCTTACTTGGGCTTGGTGATGACCAAAGCATCACTGAAGAGGAGTTGGTCCCTCTTCCTCATTGCACGGCCCTGGGTCACCTGCATGTGTTGGTAGAGCAGCAGCTTGGGTGATGCTGTGACAGGCACAGACTGCTGCACAGGCTCAGGGTCATCCTTGCAGAGCAGACAGCATAGTGCATGAGAAAGGGTGTATTTTAAGTATTTTAAGGCTGTGCTGGTGTGTCCCCAAGCCACAGGGGGAGCTCACCTATGAGCCACGGCAGCAGTTCACCTGGCCCACAAGTCCAGAAGCAGCCTCACAGACACAGTGGTGTGGCTAAGAACAGCCACGGGAGGCTGCCAAGTGAAGTCCCTGTGTCTGGCAGTGCTGCTGGGTAAGAGCTTGTCTCTCCGTAGTGCTGCTCTGAGCTGATGCAGCACCACCCCTGCAAACACTGGGGCTATTTCTGGGCCAGCGCCAAGTCAACACATTCTGACCCCAACAGTTGCACTGGGGAGTGCTGTTGGAGGCTCTCCCCAGTATGTCCATGTCTCTCTGATACTGGGGAGCCCCGGCCTGAGCACAGCACTGCAGGCACGGCCTCACCAGCGCTGAGCAGTAGGGAAGGGTCACCTCCCTCCAGCTGCTGACAATGCTTTGCCCAGTGCAGCCCAGGGTACTGCTCACCACCCCCTTTGGGCAAGGGCACCTTGCTGGCTGCTGGTCAACTTGGTGTCCTGGGACCTTTCTGCCATGCTGTTCTCCGGCAGCTTTGACAAGCTGCTTTTGGTCACCAGTATGTGTGGATGTGTCCTGAAATGCTTCACGCCTGTAGGCATGAAGGGAAGGGAATAGAATGGAAGGGAAGGAAAAATGAAAGGAAAACAAGCAACCCCCCCCCTCATTTGATTAAGTAACACAGAATTTCCAGTGTTTCATATTAACTGGTTTCATTTATGGCTAATAACTTTTTTGTAACCTGCATTGATCTCAGACACTTAATCCTCACATCTCCCTCAGCCACTCATTGCTGAAAATAGAATTTCCCTCAACATGAATGGAAATTGGTTCTTCCATTGTTTTTCAAAAGGTTACGATGGAATTTTTCCTATCTACTGTTAGTGGACGGCAGGGGAGGATTCAAGCTAAAAAGTTTGTCAGAGTTTTAATTAGAAGATACACTACAGGGAGATGGTATTGTGTCTACACTGGCTTGGTGACCCTTTGAAACTATGAATGAGATGGATTACCTGCCTCTGTTGGAGCTTGGAAGAGATATATGGGTGAATGACTTCTGCCAAGAAAATTTTTCATTTTCTCTTGCTGTATATCACACATTGACCAACTATTTCTGTGATGAAATACTCAGTGGATTAAAGGTCAGTGATGTTAGACCAAAGTGCTTCTGCCAGTTCCATGAATAAACGAGCCCTGGAGGAACAGTCTTGTAACGTGAACAAGAACCAGGAAGGGAAGTTTATACTAGATACTACAGGTGGGACAAAAAATGAAGTTGCATTTGACAGATAGTCTGTGGAACTTATCAACAGAGGTTTGTCACTCCCATCTCTACTGAGCATGGCTACATAACCCAACATGGATCTTACGCATATTCTTTCAAGGGAGTCAAGGAGAGTAAAATGACAATTTTTTCCCATTAAAATAAACATGTTAAACAAGCAGCGGCCTTTGCTTCTTCCCTAGCAATCCACATCAGAGGCAAAGCAGACTTTCTACTGGTAATAATTAGCATATTAGAAAAAAAAAATGTTGAGAAAGAAAGAAATTAGTTGCTCCTTCCAGCTATTCAGCCTCAAGAAGAGCTGGCACAAGAGAAAGAAATAGTGCCTTGGAGTGTAATTGCATGGCATTTGTAGCCTATCATGAGAACCATTTTAGCTGTAATTGGAGAAGCTATTGATTTTGTAAAGACACATTGCTGCATTATATTTGAAGAGTTAAAATTATCTGACCATTAAAACAGCTGGTGCTACCCCAAATTTTTTTGCAGGCTGAAATTTGCATCGATTCTAATGACATTTTATTACCCAGCAGGCTGTGTACTTAAAGAAAGATATTTCTGTAGTCTGTTTTTGGAGAAAGAATGGCATTATATGCTAAAAATTTTTTGGTCTTGCATAGAGGTAAGTGGCAACTTAGGTCTTCTACTGGAGTATTTCTGCACTAAATATTCAATAATTAACTTGCATACATTCAAAGTTATCTGTATTAAACACACAGATTCTTTTTATCATACATATAACTGAGCCTCCTTTTTCTCCCTGTAGCAGGATGTTTTCTTCCTCCAGAGGAAATAAAAAAATTGTGTGTATAATGTGTTTAGACAACCTAAGGTCTTAGTGTGACAAATTCTCTTGTCTCCAAAATACATATGAAACACTGATTATATAAATGAGTATTTGTTTCAGTATTTGGTACTGCAGTATTCACTAGAGGAAGATATTACTGAGCCCAAATGTGGAAAGCCAGTTTTTCATCCACAAACATATTTTTTTCCAATATATGGTATTATAGTTTTTTAATAACTAAATGACAGTAGGGGAAAAAACAAAACCAAAACCAAACAAACAAAAAACCAAAACAGCACTGACTCAAATCAGCCTGTGGCAAAAAAAATGCAAGCAAATAAAGCAACACATGTTAAAATTTAATTAAAATTACATAAATATTACACTACTGCTCTATTTTAAAAGAATGCATGCTTTCCAAAAACGCAGACATGAAAACCTAGTCTCGTAAATTAGTTCCAACTCGTGGTAATGCATCTTAGAAACATTTCTTGTTTCATGTAATGGATGGTCAATGCTATCATTTTGGGGATACCGGTTAGATGTAAACACCAGCCTCTCCATTTTAAAAATGTGGTGTTTATCTATAATATTACTTCTTCAGTATAATTCACCCTTATTAATATTCTGAAGTTAAAACATTATTTTCTATTCAATTTTTATCTCATAGCTTAGAGAGATCGATTGAAATTAGTGAAAGAGTAAATATAAGAGGGTAAATCACAAATCAAGACCTAAACATTTTTGCAAATATTGCCAAATATTTTGGGGTTTTCCTGGACTTCCGAGTTGTATCTTTTTCAAACAGTTTTTGAATTGGAAGGTAAGGATACTTTGAGGTGCAATTTTACCAATGCATTTTACATGAGAAAGCTGTAGAATAGAGAGAAAAAAAAAAGAAAAAGATTAAAACTGCATGGCCTGCAGTTTTACACAGGAAATAAAAGAATGTTTTGATACTCAATCTTAATACACTGTAACAGTGCACCGGATATAAGATGCATTCTGCATCCCATCCTACACTGTAGGTGAGGTGGTGAGAAGTAATGTTGGCAGAGGGAAACAAGACAAGCTAAGTTTTATCATGTGGGTACACTCTTAAATAGATAGATAAATACATAAAATGTAAAAATAATAAATAAATAAATAAATAAATAAACAAGCCTGTGTTTTAAGAGAATACCATGCAATGTGTGAAAGATTTTGTTGACACAAAGGACTGACACACTTCTTGTCAGAGGTAAATGGACGCAGAAGGGTGAGCTGCAAGAGAGATCAGATGAAATTATGTCCCTCTGCCTTGGGTGCAGGGCAGCAATGGGGGCTCGCCCTTGGCAGGCAGTATGGTAAAGCCCATTTGCTCATCCAGCCTCCCACAGCATTGATTTCTAACCTTCTCCTGTTTCATCCCCCGCTGCAGAGAGCAGCGGTAATCAACTTATTGTACTAATTTAAGAAGCATTTAAAAATACACTGACAATCTTTTTGGACCTAATTAAAAATTCACCTCTGAAATTATCTCTGCAGGTACTGCAGGTTGCTAAATATTGCAAGTAACAGACCCTACGTATGGAATTTGGTCGTAAACTGGAAGATTATCCTTATTTGTTTTCCAGATATCTAAAAGAGATCAAAATGAGAAGAAACAGGATATTGATGTTGCAGTAGACTGGTCTTTGATCTGTCTTAATAAGGCTGTTCGTGCAGTCTTCAGTGCACAAAACAGAAGTCATTGCAATGGGCATAGCACTTCCGTGCAATTTAGGACTCAAAAGTCCAAAACATCAGTGAGTTTTATTCTTTTAAATCCTTCTGAGCTGTTTTTTTAAATGTACCCTTTAGTTGGCACAAGCTATGATTATCTATTATTAAGGCTGTGGGAAGCATGTATGCATGACATGTTTGTTCTCCTTTTATTTCTTTGAAAGAGTCTTTTGGATCAATATATTGGGTTTTTCTTTCGGTTCTCACTGGAAAAACATTAAAGAATGCATTTTATTTGCAAAAATACCCTCAAAACCTTAGCCACTTGAGTTTTGAGCATTATTATGATACAGTAGGACATTAAGGCACTTAGCTTTTTAAGAAATAGTGAAAATTTCTTTTTACAGTAACTTAAATAATGAGTAATAAAAATTACTCTCTTCCCACTCATATCTATTATTTATTTCTTCTCCTATGCCAGTTATACAGTATTTTAAACTCAACAGTTTAACAGAGAGGACAAACAAAAACAACTGTATATTCCGTGTATTATTCCGATGTTAGATGACAACGGTTGAAAAAGAAAACCAAAACAATAAACCAAATAAACACATCCGCCTTAACGTCTGCTCCAGTTAAAACACAGAGAAGTGTGACATTTTTCCTTTGGTGTCAACAGTTAAGTAAAGGTATGAAATTCTAATTTCCAGGATCCTGCTCTGAAGCAGGGGAAGAAACACAGACAAGATGATTGAGACAAGACAAGAAGACGTAAGCTGCATCATAGGCAGAAAATATGGTGGGCCAGTTTTGTCACATGAGGACCTTCTCAAACAGTATTTAATACTTGGAAAAGGTGGGAATTAACTCAAATATCAAGGATTTATAAAGAAAATGCCCAAATGGGATTCTGGTTTCCTTTCTTGCATCTAGATTTCAGAATCACAAAAGGTACGGAAATTATTATAGGGCTAGGTTCTGCTAATCTTCTCTTTGAGAAGAAACGTATTCAGCTGAATTAATACAGCTATTTGAGCAATCAAATAATACTCAGCATGAGTCAAGGTGAGAGTTTCTGGCTTAAGAAAAAAACAAGCTATAAACTGTAGCAGATTATTTCATTAGAAATCAAATTCTAACTGCTGCCTAACAGAGTAATAACAAAAGCGAGATAGAGGAAAGGAAGGGGGGGGGGATCATAAAAGGTGCTTAAAATGATTTTTTTTCAAAACAAGTAAATAAACACAGGTGATTCATAAACCAGCATGCTGCTCTTGTAGCAGATTCTTTTAAGAATTTTCCTAGCAGGAATTTTGAAAGGCAGCCTGTATTTTGCTTCATATGTGCTCTTGAGAACTTGTTACTGTGCCTTTAAGTTTCTATTTATTTGCAAAAAAAAAAAAAATACTGCCTGTATTCATTGAGGTTGTTTTCTTGTCCTGGTCACCAAGACAGGCATGGTCACTGAAGCTAGTTTTGCAGGTCAGGATTAGTCAGTGGAAAATTACATATTTTGCCCAGAATATAGTTTACTCCCTATCAGGACGTATGCCTCCAAAAACTAGAGTACTGTGACATATAACCATCTAGAAGGAGGAAAACCATTATAAAAAATAGTAGTGCATAAAGAACTGGACAACAGCTGTCAACAAAGGTCCATTTACTGATAAATCAGACAGCCTACTTTCAGAGATATACCGAAGCACTAGAAAGTAATTTAAGCAGTCAGTGAACTGCATTAAGTGCTGGAACAAATTATATAGCATTTCAAGCCTCCATAAAAACTTTGGATATGATTCTCAGTGAAAAAAAAAAAAACAACCTAAATTTAATAGTCTGGACCAAACCCTGCTAAATTAAATGGGAGGCTTTCAACTCATTTCAGGGAATTCAGGTCCAGATTCGAAATAATGTGCTTTGGTGATATCTTTTTTTTTTTCATCTACCTTGCAGCAATTTTTTAAAGACATGGTAGTTTAATAATGTCTCAAAACTCTTTGGGAAGAAAACACTTCAGATGGCATTGTAGAGAATTTTCCCATGGACAGGAAAATGTACCACTTTTCTAGCTGTAAGATATGGAGTTGTATCCTCCAGTCTTTTTTACATGTGTTTCAGAGACCACTTATTTTTTTATAAAGTTACAGGAAACTTAACCTTTAAAATCCCCCCTCACACTGCCCCACCATAAACAGCCAGCATGACGAAGCAAGTAAGCAAGAAACATTAAATTATTTCCAAGATGCAAACCTTCTGTTATTGAAAAATGCATTTGCAGAAATACTGTTCCCAAGGAAGTCACCCTTGCAGACTCATACACAAAATTATTTAGCAGATATCTCACAGAATTTACCTTCACTGTGTGCCCATGACAGCGACTTTAGTTGCATACTTTTTTTCCAGAACCAAGACTGTCATAACTTCTGAGACATAGGTCCTGATTTTATCCAAAGACAGCATAATAGTGGAAGTCCAGGTTTATGCTACGTATCACAGCCTGGCTTAACAAGGCCAAGGGTAACTCATCCTTGTTTTTCTATTTATTTTTAAAATGCCTTGCAGATAAAAAACATTTGATCTGTGTTTTATGGAATTATTTGGCTCCTGAATGCCACGATGGGCAAAGAATTTTTGTTGCTGCTTTTTCTTTTGGTTTTCTTGTGATTTTTTTTGGTGAGGCAGAATCGAAATAGTATTGAAACACAAAAGACAAATTTCAGATCAGATGCACATTTTAACAGATAGCCTTGCAAAAGTGCACTAAGGATAACAGCTTTTGCTGTTTGCCTCAGTGCCATTCAGAGGCACATCATAAATTCTTGACTTCTGCCAAGCACAAAGAATTTTCCAGTAGCAGCTCACAAGAAATATGCCAAGGCCAGGGGCACTGCAGTACAAGGAAAATGAACATTTTAATAAAGAATAGGTTGGCCAATACTTCCACTGGTAACTATAGTAAAATATGAGGAGTCATTTTGCTGGTGGGAGTGCTGAACGAAAGTTCAATTTACTTTGTCTACTGCATAAAAACACTAAGGCAATGACATAGAACTATAATTTTTTTTAAATGGCTACTTTCTTATCCCTCGTAAACTCTGAATGTATCCTAAAAAGAATGTACACATTCTTGTTCTGAGGGGCAGCCTATTCAGATCACAGCAGAAGCATTCATCACTATTTCCAAAATATATCTTTAGTGATTTCAGTATGACAGATACATGGCTAATACATAGAAAAATTATATGTATCAACTTATGCAGTTTAAAAAGCACCCTCTTGCCCTGAAATTTCACCACTTCAGGGTTAGGAAAATGCTTTTTGGATTTCTATGTTTTTTTTCTTCTTGACAGTGAATACTTGCTGAACTACTCTATGGTCTTCCATCAAAGCTTTACAAACAATTTATCCTCACTAATAAGTGTATAAATGTAAAGACTATAGGCTATATAAATGTAAAAGCTATAGACCATAGAAATGTAAAAAATGTATTTTCCCAAATCTATAAATTTGGGAAAGAATCAGAGGGATACTGATTGACCTGACAGATTTTAACAAGTCAGATTGTGCCCAGCCTATTTGCAGAGTGGATGTAAATTATAGGGACAATATTTTGGTCCTTCTGAAACCCTAAAAACATTTCACACTTTCTGGATCTTGAAGTTACAAACTGGACTTAAGGCAAACAGCCTTTTCTTCTTCTTTTTTTTTTTTTTTTTTCCCCCCTCTCCAAGGCTGTGCCCGTGATGATAGTTGCCGCTACTAAACAGCCTTTGTACCTGGAAAAAAATTAAACCCTGGAGCAACAGAAAAAAAAAAAAAAAAGCATGTGTTGTGTTTTCTCAATGTCTGTTTCTGAAACTCTTGTTTGTTCTGTGCACTGTTTGATTAGGCGAGTTTTCCTTTTAAACACAACGTAAAACTGCAAAGTGGGCTGTAAATTAACTAGTAATCATGGCAAACCTGTAACATTCCTTTATAGGATAAAGTAAGAGCTGTTTAATTGTATGCAATAAATACAATCACTTCTATAATTTATAGCCAACAGTTAACTTGATAGATTTTGTCTTTTATGCTCACGAGGTGTATCATGTTGAGGTTTATGGTGAGTTTTCCTCGTGCTGGGTTTTAGTGCATCACTATTAGCAGTGGAAAGTTCATGCAAGTACAGGATGCCTCACACTGAAAAGTCCAGATGTGCTTTTTTCTTCCTTTCCTTGTATCTCAGCTGGCCATCTAAACAGTGTGACTCCCTGATAGGGTAAGCACCACTCATAAAGAAGTTAGAAAACAAAATCCCATAGCAGCTCACTGTAGCTTTACATCTCCATATGAGAAATATCTGCTTGGGAAATTAAAGTTGAACCCACAGTGTGATGCATTAGAAATCATTAGAAAATGACTTTTCAGAATCATTTTATCTCAGAGTATCTGTGGAAATGCTTCAAGAATATTTTCACAGGAGCACCATGAGGCTGTTGGACAGAGATTGTTCAGACCATCAAAGCATTCTGAGCTGTCTCAGAGTCATTGCACAGGAATCTGTATCAAACACTGCAATGGAGAACAATGGCTTACTTTAGTTTTCATTGCACACAGTATAAGTTACTGAAGTAGAGTGTGGTTTCATAGTATCTAGGCTGCACTAGACATTACTTCGATGCCTGGGGTAGGAACACCCTTGTGAATAATATCTTAATTGCTTCAAATTGGAAATTTCCTTTTAGACAGGTGTTGATTTAAATATATGTATCCTCTTGTAAATACAACATATTTGGGTTTTAATACACAATTAGAAATTAATGATACTGCAAATGGGCTTTCAGTCTCCAAGTGTGAGCTTTTGTTGTGCTTGATTTAGATGCTGACGTTACACCAAGAGACATGTTATGCTAAAAAGTTATGAACCAGATGTCTCCTTGCTGGTAACAGGGAAGTCAGATGCCTCTAACGCAATATACTCTGCAATATGGTTCGGTGGTGATGCCAACACAACACGGTCAACAGGGGAACACTTTTAGAGACTTCCTTTCTATGAAATAATGCAAAAATATTGTTCCTCTAAAATGAGTATATGCAACAGCCTTCAGTTTACAGAGAAGTGTTTCCAGACACTGCAGAAATCTCTGCTACAGGTCTAGCAGAAGACTGGTAGGAAAAATTACCTAACTTACACGGCATTTCCTCTTCCTGTGCAGGCAATATATCCGAGAAGGGCCCATAGAGCAAAAATTACCAATATTTTAGTGCCTTTAACAAAAGTTGTGCTCTACTGGTAAAGATGCCAAGTGAAAAAAAATATACTTTCACCCCAAAGGAAAACATTTATTAGGTTAAAGAAAGCAATAATGTCCTTCATGTCTGATTTCTTCTTTACTACCTCATTACGGGGCTTGTACGTGGAAACTTCAGTTCTTCGTCCTTCTGCATTTTTTGATACAGATTTAAAGAAATGATAAATATATCCTATGACACATGAGTATAGGATTTTGTTTAACAAACAAAATGAAAACAAATGCTACTCAGTAGCTGCACAGAGTAAATTGACACTGGCAGCTTTCAATAAAATGATATTCAGAAAACCTCACCTCAGAATAAAGGATATGTGTCTGGTTACTACACAATGGTGCAAGCATCTTCCCACAAATGTGGTTTTTCACTTCCACTAGTCTTCTGTGTTCTTTTGACAATAGAACTTGTTGAATGTAACCCCCAATTACATAGTATTTGGGAACAAATACAATAATTTCAGACTGGATGTGAAGTACCTTCTACATCTGTTTGGAGAACTCCTTCCTTTATTTCTCAACTGTTGAATGGTTGAATGGGAAAACCAATCCAAAAAAAAAAAAAACCACACAAACAAACAAACAAAAAAACCACAAAAAAACACACCAACTTTGATTTACTGTATTTTTCCCTCAGAATTGGACAGGATTGAAGGAAATTCATTTCAGCAAAGACACACATTTTCAATCAGTTCAACTGTCAAATGCGTAGTTTGATACTTAGGAATATTGATCCAATAAATCTACCTAATTCCATAACTGATGTTAATTATCCCTCACTTGTTCCACCATTCTACATGAAAAGCTAGTATTAGTTATGTAGCTCTGATAAGCACAATCATTAATGGCTTACAATGATTTTCCTATTTCAGATGTTAACCGTAGCAGACCCTTGATAAATTACAATACATAGCACAATTACTTAGAAGGAGACATTGGCTGTAAGCAATCTTCAAGCTAATTTTAAGCATCTAGAGAATCCACAGCTAGGGTAAAACAGGTTTGTAGTGCAAGAACATTCAGTCTGTTAAAGACAGAAATTAGACCAGATACTGCATAAATCAATATAGTTCTCTAAGCTAAATGAAAATAAGCCATTTTACTCCAGCTGGGAATGTGGCCTAGCAGCCCCAAGAAATTCTAAAAACAAATAACCAAACCCAAACCAAGCAAACAAACAAACAAAAAGAAAAAAAAAATAGAAACAAACAACCCCTAGACCCCAAGCAGCTTAAATAGAAATATACTGCTGTGGATGGTTTTGTCTCTAAAACAACTTTTATAAATATAGCTGGGAGGCAGTGGTTTTATTCACCAGGGATAGCAATTCTGTATACTGAAAAAGGCATTTGCAAGAATACATGTGAAAGGAGGGGGATATTTTTTGCTTAGGGATATAAATGGAATTTCAGGAACAACAGGTAAATATGATGAAAAGGAGCAAATGCACTGGGAAAGGTGGAGTGATAGGGAAAAATTAATTAGGACAAATTAATTGGAAATAAGAAAACTCCTCAGGAAGTGGAACTGAAACATTAATACGCCATCAGATCACGAGGTACCTAGGGATGAACACAGGGAGAGACATACTAAGAATCATGGCTGAAGAAGATTTTAGCCACTGTGTTTTGCACAGACCAGAAAAATAAACAAACAAAGCCAGAAAAAGTTAGGTATATTTATGTTATCCTTTGTGAATATAGTTTTTTAGGGTATCAGAAGTGGATATAAATCTCTGTGCATATATCAATATTGCAGGCAGAATTTCATTTACTCTGGCAAGCAACATCTGTAGCCAAATGGAAGCTAATTAGCCTACACAAATATTCAACAGGTGAGAAAATAGAAAAAAGAACTCAGCAAAACTGTGCCAATGCCCATTGTGCATGAGTCTGGGATTTAACACACAGGTAATATATGGGGAAAAAAAAAAACATGGAGTGAAGTAGAACACACAGGAGAGGAGAGGGAAGGGGAAAGTATTCTAGAAAGTTTTCCAGTGGTGTCTTATGAACATAGTATAAAAAGCTTTTTTTTCTTCTACTCTGCATTAACTAATAACACCTGCAAAGGCCTGGGGACACTTGCAGTCACTTAGCTTATTTTCTGTTAACAGAACATGAGTTTTTTATAACCTCTTAAAGGGCAGCCCATATATATTGTACAAAAGCATATCTCAGGGAGAAGTACAATGCAAAATCAATTTGTCCATTTCTCTATCTCCATCCTCTTTCAGTAGCAAACCTTACTAAATAAAACTGTAATTCAGCTGCATTTAAACTTTTATAATTCCACCCCAAATGCTCACTTATACACAGAGGTTCTATATAGTACAATTATCTCACACTCTGTATCTCTGTAATACCTTCTTAATGCAGTGACTTGCAGAACAAAAGACGAGTAGAAGGCTTGATCTCATAACCTGTCTTGGCTATATGTCTGTGCCATTTGTCTGTCTCTAACTCATGAGGGCCCTCCCCACAAGATATGGGTCTTTCAATCTGACACACTAAACTACCCAGCATAAGTAGTCCTCCACTGTTTTAAGATGTCACCTGCTGTAGATTTTTCCATGTATTCTGACACTTACTGTTGGGTATAAGGGTGAGCTGTTCAGACAGTGGAAGCATCAGTCTGTAAATGTGCTTCTAAATTCTTTATACTAAAAAAAAAGAAAAAAGAAAAAACAAGGAAGTGCAAGTGCACTTGCACGAGTAATATATCATGAAGAATCGTGATTATAAAGAAACTGTTGGTAGAAAATAAAGTCTTTGACTATGAATACATATTGCAGTACAAAAAAATCTTACAGACAAAATATATAACTGTAAAGTTAAAATAAAAAGTAGCATGTATTGAAGATGTGCTTATTGGGATACTGTGCAGAACAATGTGAGGACCAACATGTTCCTCATCTGAAAGAAAAAATAAAATAGTTTTAAATAAATTTGCCAAAGACATTAGAATAAGAGGTACCTGAAAGATCAGCTTTCAACTGATCAACTGATCACCGGTCAACTCATACGGTAAATCTAACAGAATAAGACATTGTGTAAGAACAGTGTAAAGACTATTGAACTTGTGCACAATATCATATAACTCAATACGTTACAGAATTAAAAATAATAAAACCAAAAAACAATCTGAAAGCAATCTGAAGCCCTTTGTTTGGTGGGAAAGGCTAAGCTAAGGATAAGGAGTAACATGCCTGAAAAAGACTCTGAGTTGCTGATGCTCTGACATTTGTTTTTACTGCATTTTCAAAAATTAGAGGTCTGTGGATATTTCAGTTAGCAAGAAGTTCACTTGGCTGCATCAAATGCTGAAGAAGCTCTGGATTTTTTTCTCAGCATTACCAGAACTATCATAACCATGCCACAGGCAAACGCCTTGACTCAGCAATCAGGCTAAAGAAATGCTCTGAGGAACGAGCACTTGTTCCAGGAACATGTAGCTTGTAATACACATGCAGGTGCAAGATCCTAATTCACTAAAAAAAAAAAAAAAAAAAAAAAAAAGAAAAAAACCACAAGAAAAAAGTTCTATTGTACAGTAAAAGGAAGACTAGTAAATGGATATAAAAAATTAGAATTTGTAAGCTGATTTAAGAATTTTAACCATGGCTGTCTACAGTAAATATTAAGTTGAATATTTACAGGAATAAAAGCAGCATAAAATAAAGTGTCCATTTTCTGAGTGCATGTAGTCTTCTCATTAATAAGGTATCATGGCAGTCTTATTAACAATAGGCTAATTTTTTGGCAAAATTCACCAGATTCTAAAATGTCAATGAGCTGAGCTGGTATTCTAAAACCTTGTGACCACATTTATTCCTTGCTTTTTCCTTATTATGTAATGTGAAAAAGTTAGTAAAACTGAAGGAGATGTTGTTAAGGGCAACAGTTCCAAATAAAGTGGAAGAAGACAGCACAGCTGTAACAAAAAAAAAGGGTGTAGAAACAGAACACTAAATAATTTATCTGTTTTAAGGAACCCGAATGGCTCCACCAGATAAGATAATTTGAGCCCCAAGAACAGAGCTGTCACGGCAGTGTTCCTACAAGGCTGTCAACCATTTCTGTGTGTTCTGGGGTGGATTTGTGAATAATTGAAGGTAGCAACTGCATGGCTCAGCTCTTAGCCTTTGCGCTGCCTGAACTGACATAATGAAATATCCCTCTAGAGCGACTTGAGGGAGTTAGAAAAGCATACTACTCCCCATGCCCGCTTGCCATTTTTCTGTCTCAATGGCTTTGTACAGGTGACTTACACCTGTGTGTAAGTACACATTGTGGCAGAACTGTGCAACTCAGAATGATATTGTGCTTCATAAGGTGCACCACAGCAAGCAATGAAAGGTGTTAAGTCATCCATTTTGGAGTAGATTTGTAGAGAAACAGTCAAGTCCTGGAATTAAACTCCTTACACTAAGGTTTGAGGATAACACAAGCAAATACAGACAATGCATGTGAATTATGTAGATGGGACAAACATAGTTACGGACACTTCAAAGACTGTTATGTGGTTGTCTGATAGTGATATGCCGAATAAAGTGATATGGAGAGAGCTGTGCTCCAACAGTGGTCCAGCGGACATGGTGAGGATTGCTCATGAAGATCTGTGGGAGGAAGCTCGAGTTTTTCCTTTCTCCTTGATAAAGGGATCTGGAGAATTTTCCAGAATCTATCCTGCTAACCTGATAAACAAGAATAGAGGCTGACATTCCAGAAATCTTTCTTGTTTTACTTCATGAACATCCCTCCCCTGGGCGGTGACTAACTTTGGCCACCTCATTCATGGAGTGTTTTGCCCACATACACAGACTGCAGAGAGGACAACTCCTTGGACACTGCCCATTACTTGCACAAGGTCAGCTTCAGTGTAGCCCTAGAACAGTGAAAACCATATTACGTGCAGTGGCTGAATACTGGGGAAAAAAATGTGAGTGTTGCCAACAAAAAAAATTACCGTTTTTTAAATGTTTATTTGCTAAGGCAGCTCCTGATGGGGAAATTAAGACATGGCTCAGGAATCAGAGTTTACACAACAACAACAACAACAAAGTTGATCTAAGCAAAGACCATGTCACAGATAAGCAACGGTCACCTAACTGCAAACTCTTGCCTGGGTTTTAAAACTTAAACCTTAGAAAAGTTTAGACAGGCTTTAATAAGAGACACCCTGGGAACAATCCAACTGCCTAATGTAGGAGTTTCGTGTCGTTGTAGATGTTCTAAATGCAAAACATTTGCACAGGGGTAGCAGAGATAATTCCTGTGACCTCACGGTTGAACTACACTGCCTAAAATAGCACTTCATACCTGTGTTTAAATACCCGAATGTTGCTTGCAAATGCACATACAAGACTTGGGAAAAAAATCCTTACTTAAAAATCTTTCTCACTAAGTTATTCCAGTCTTTTTGGTTTTCTGTTTTGTTTTGGTTTGGGTTTGGGGGGGGTGAGATTTTTTTGTTTGTTTGTTTTGTTTTGTTCTTTTTTAATTTCATTATGAACTGGAGTGTGAGAAGGCACTGAAACACAAGGTTAAGAATTGTAATCAGGTTACTTGGCACACTGTATTTAAATAATAACTTCCAAAATTGCATTAAAAAATTATTTTTTATTTTTTATTTACCTAATTTTATGGTGGAGATAAGTGACGTTTGAAGAAAACACTTTTTTTACAGTAGTGGGTATGAATAATACAAGTTTGCTGCAAACAAGAATCTCAATTCACGTCATTTTTAGTTGACATGATTTTTTCCATAATTCAGATGTTTCAGTTTGTTGAAATTAATTTGAATTGGTTTTGTTCCAGAAATCCAAGTTTATGGTGATAGCCTGCATGTACTTCACCATGACATTAATCAAGTGTGATGGGTTTGCCCTTGGCTGGGGGCCAAACCACACACCCACTCATGCAATTCCCCCCCTACCCGAGGATAGGGGAGAGAATTAAAGGGGTAAAGGGAAAATAGGACTCGTGGGTTGAGATAAGGACAATTTCATAACTAAACTACAATAATATTGAAAATAATACTATATACAAATATACAAATATACAAATGAGTGATACACAGTGATACTGCCCCCCCCACCAAATGACCAAGGCTCAGCCTGTTCCTGGCTAATGATCCCGGAGCAGGGAGAGTCCTGAAACTGCACTCACAGAACAGAGACAACAGTCCGAGCATCCCAGACCGAGAGCTGATCGGGGTAGGAGTGGGAAAGGCCTTGGGAGAGTGACCACCTGGAGCGAGATGATCCAGAGCAAAGAGATCCGGAACCAAAAGGGGCCGATCTTCCGGAAGGTCCTCACCTATATACTGGGCATGACGCGTATGTTATGGAATAGATTATTGGCCACTCTGGGTCTCAATCCCGAACCTAAGATCAAATCCTGGGCTAGTAACTGGGGCTGTGCTCCCTCACAGCTTCTCCTGTTTGCGGACAGCCAAAGAAGCTGAAAGACCTTGGCAGCTGCATAAACATCACTTTTTATCAGCTTTCTTCTGATCACAAATCCAAAACACAGCCTCTTGCTAGCTGTTATGAAGAAAGTTAACTCTGTCTCAGCTTAACCCAGGACATTGAGAAACTATGGGTTAGATCTTCAAAAAGGACATAGAGTCCCAGATGCCAAAAACAGCAGTGGAAGGTATGTACCACCTTGAGCAGCTGAGCCTTACTATCTGAGACCTGACATCATCAAACAGTATGAAATCACATACCAAGGTAATATATATGGTACATGCTTTTTAATGCAAATGCATGTTATTTTTTTCAGTAGAATACCAGCAAATAATAAATTTCTGTGTATATATGTATGCATATTTATGTATGTATGCATCCATACATATATAGTTTCCCTCATTATTTATTATTCATTATTCATATTGCATACACATATATATCTAAAACCTTATATGTATATAGACTTACACACACAGGTATGTGGGTTTGAGATTCTCTGCAATCTATGAAAAATGAAATCTAATTACAAATCTGAATGATGTTTTATCCTCAGGATAAGTGTCTGAATGAATATCATTAACTGCTTTGTTGGTACCATCCAATTTCCTGTACCACAAGGCACGCATCTGAGCTCACAGCTTCACAGTTGTCATGTTCACATTATCTGTAAGAACTCTTCCAATGCCTTGGAACGGTATTTGCAAGTAAGTGTATAACTCTTAGTATTGTAATCACATAAAGGCTAAATTCTGTGTCCAGAAGTTATGAGCAGAAAGTTGGAATTTGAATCAGAGGTAAAGGATTACCCAGAGGTAAAGGATTTTTTAAGATGTGAACCTGATCTGGTCATTTTTGATCATAGCTGTCTGATACACAAAAATATGAAAATAACATAAGTCACTGAAAGGCTGGTTCTCACAAGAAGAATTTGTGTTGGCACCGTGCTACTCCGCTGCAAGTTCCACAAAGCTAAATTCATTGTTTTAGGCAAGTTGTTAATCTGAATGCCTTGTTTCATAGAGCCAAATATTGCTCTTTTGACAAGTGCCACTCTAATTCACATCATTGTAGACCTTAAACCGTAGTCTCTCAAATATCATAAGCTTAAGAGGTTTACATTGCAGCCTTTGTGGAAGTGTGAAAGGGCTTTAATGTAAGTGTAATTATGGTACCATAGTTTAAAAAAAATCTCAGTGTGAATGTCAGTCAGATGTATAATTTATATATTCATGTACATGATTTAGATTTTCTTTCTTCCTCCGCTTATATTTCCTATTCAGTCTGTGAGTTTTGTTTGTTTTTTCCTCATCATGCAAATGCAATGCACTCAGAAAGCCGGTGCCATACATTTTCCTAAAGGATATTGGACTAAGATCCTGAGCAAGAATTCTAGAAAAGAGGAGTCTGGAACAAGATTTGAGGTTTGTAGATTTGTGTTTAGAGGTGCCTAGGAAAAAGTGCAAACTATTTCAGCAGTATTGACGGATTTTATTTTATTACTTTCCTCTCCTTCCTTGGTATTTTGTTCACAAGCTTTATTTTGACACCAATATGTTCTGATGGCTATTTTTTTGTATGTATAAGCGTTGAAGGACTGTCAATCCTTTCTAACTCAGCAATATCTCAGAGGGAATTGCTATGTGATAGGTAACAACCCACCTGAACATCACACATCTCTTCTCCTTTTAAACCATGGAATCAAAAAAATGTGATTGATTTGATTTCTTTTTTTGCTTTTGCAGGATAGCTACTTCAACAGTGTTCCTCACAGTTCTTGTGGCGGTATATTTGCTTTAACCAAAGTTCACACTTTCAATTTATTTTTGACTTTGTAAATTCTCATCACATTCCTCTTTTAACTACCAGCACAAATACTGCATTCCTTTTTCCCTCAGTGTTTCCTTTTCCTGCTTCTTCCCATTTAGAAGAAAACCTTTTCTTATTTCCCCTCCCACTTTCTCAGGACTCATCTCTATCTAGCATCACATACTTTCTTAGAATTGCTTCTTCAAGGTTTGTTGCAGCAACAGATTTTATGCCAAGATTTGACATCCATGCAGCAAATTACACAGTCATTTATTTTGTTTTAGTTTCTTTGCATATAGACTTTCATACGTATTTCCTTTCTCTTAATTTGAAAAGGTAGTTTAATTTTACTAAATACTTCATGAGATATTTGACCACCTTTGCCCAGTTTTCTACTCAGGACCAAATTAAATGGAAATATGCTGGGAAAATTCACTGCATTAACTCAGTTTAAAACATAAAAATAATTTTTAAAAGTGCTTTTCCTCCTCTTTTGGACTGGGCTTTTTGGGGATAATTTGGTTTGCATACACCAGCAGCTCTCACTATCACGACTTCAGTCCTTTGAGAGGCTGAGTAGCTTCAACTTAATATCAGTAGAAAATGTGGGAATTTAACGTCTCAGTGGGGACTCTTAGCTTCACAGATGTATGAACTACTTACAGTGAATCCTGTAATAAGGAGTTAAGTGATAAAAGTTTCCATATTAGGTGAAGGCAACAGTGAATATTTTACCATCTTTGAAACCTTTCCGTTTGCTTCTCGTTGTTCACTCCCTGAATGTATACAACTCTCACTACAAATATTTAAATCATAATAATGCAGATGACAATGGACATTGAAGCATATTACGATGGAGAAAAATATCTAGAAATTGCTCACCAAATTTGGTAAAATGTAATACAAACTGAAGTGGAGTTACCAGCAAAAAAAGCATTAGATAATAGGATATTCTTAAAATAACTGGATTTTGTCCTTTTCCAGTTGTTGTTGGAAACTGGGGAAGCATGATCATAACTGCTTTGTAGAAATTACAGATTGCAACAATTAAAATGCAATCTTTTTCATAAAATTATTTTTTTTCATTGAAATTTATGAGAAGCCACTCCTTTTCCCACCCCCAAAACCCCCAAGTTAGTCACTTTCAGAAGCTGTTCCAGGACCTTACTTGTCTTATCCTTACAAGGGTGCCTCTCATTCCTGGACCAACAACCCATTTAAATCCATTTCTTCTTGGATTAACATCATACCATCATACTTTTGCTTAAAAAGATGTCCCTCATGTCCAATCACTCTAGAAACCATTTTCTCTTACTAGTTCCAAAGTAATTCACAGGAAATGTCTCTATTGTTTTGCACAAATTGGCTTTCTTTTTCTGTTGGAAATGCTTTTATGCACCTGAGAATTCGTTTGCATTTTCAGAATCATTTTATATTACTGGTTCTCTATTGTCCATTAAAATGCATGGTTATATTTCTTGCACTCTGGTTTCCAACTGATATACTTAAATTTTATAAAATAAATTATATTTTTCTTCTATTTTTCAGTCCCAATTTGATTTGAGTGGATGACAAATATAATCTTTCCAAGGGTAAAATCTGAGCATTTTGGAAAGAGAAATGGCTTATACCTTCCATTGAGTGTACTGTCTCTTTTGTCTAATTTACAGTTCTGCAATGTGTTTGTAGCAATCTCTCCTGTTTAAATGCCTCTCCACCTGCACAGAATAATATTAAAAGATTAATCAAAGAAGATCACAGTCCTTGTTATTCTCTCTGTCTTCTGCCTAAAGAAAATATAAATATTATTAAGAGTGATACAGGCTTAATGGTAATACAGCTAAATCAACCTACAATCTGGAGCAAGAGCCTACTCCCAGGGCACAGGAGTTCTTTGTCCTGAGACAAATGAGTTTCAATACCACTACTTTGTGAATCTGTTAATATTTTCTTCATTACGTTTGAGTCAAATTTTCATAAAACTTGAGGCTCCAGGCTGAAACACTATGCTAAGTGAACCACTCTCAAAAAATGCCAATTTTCCATCATTTCAGCAATGTACACTCTTTTTCTTTAGAACATTCTACTTTCACTTTTTGTAATATATACCCTTAGATGTAACATCATCTTTCAAATTTCATATTTACAATAACAGACATACACCAACGTGAGGGTTTTCTTTTGCTAACTACCTTACCTAGTTAACTGAGTATTTTTTAAAAGTAATTCTTGGGAGGATTTCTACAGTGGCGTGTCAGTGAATATGTAATCCTTTTCATCCAATGGATTTGGTGTCGTTTTTGTCTACTAGTGCAGGAGGTGTGCAATCTCATCATAATTCCTCTACAAATCTCAGAAAGAATCGTCTGGAAAATAAATTACCTGTCAGGTAATCAGACATCTTGTCTGTTGGCTAAAAGAAAGGAGATATAATCAGTATTCATTGGCCAATTTGATTTCAGAGCCTGACAGGCTGAAGAAGTCATGAATTTATGTCCTAAGATATGTGTGCATCAGTTTGCATGTATCCATGGCCTGCCTGATGCAGTGCTCCAGTTGATTCCAATATAAACACTGTTAATGTACTGTGAAATGGTTCTCCTGAAGCAGCACAAACATTTAATCTTTTCATTAGAACAGTAAGTTGTAAATTACCGTATTTAAAATGGAATACAAGACTATATTAAAAAAATTAGATTAACCTGATTCTATAAAATTGATTAGGAGGTTGACCTTGGAAGTTCTTGACTTCATCAAGTAACTAATAGACATTAGGCCAATAAGATGTTTTTAGTTTAGAAGCCTGGCTTCTGCTCTAGGAACACTATTTTTTAAATTTTAATATCGGTAATGCTGTAAATTATTCTCTGTGTAGTTGTCAGACAAAGACACCATTCCCCAAACTGACAAGAGGCATAAAACTGCAATTTCATTTACATCCCTGATAGCCAATAATAAATTTTAGCAGATATCTTATTTTCACAAACTGTATTTTATTGCAATCGAAGGCAAGACATCCCTTACTGCTAAAAACTATTGGTTTAATATATCAAATTTCCATTACAATTAGCTAAACTTTAAGAACATGCAGTTTTGGTGACCGTGAGGAGCAATGGAAGAAAACAGGGGTGAACAGGAAGTTTTTTCCTGAAATTTATTTCCATTGTCAGGGCCACAACCTACTCGATATCTCTATAGATTAGGCCCAGTGTAGCTGCTTCATTTAAAGTGTGATGACATTTAAAGTCAAAGTAAAAAGAAAATTGTGGTGACATGAAGCACAATTTTAGCTGTGTGATATCCATGGCATCTCCATTTCTCATGAAAAGAATGGCCTGGGAAGTCAGACACAAGTTGCTGCTCCTCCTGAAAGCATCACGCATACCTGCTTAAGGTAATGGGGTTCCTGGTGATGGAGCAATGCTGTGGAATTAATCTTTTGAGAAGAAAAGCACCACTTTAAATTAGTAACCTGTGTCCGAGTCTATGGGTAGGGCAAATCTGTTGTATTTTTAGCATCATATTACACTGTGCAATGTCATTGAGGAGATAAAAATGAATATGCAGACACATTGTAGAAATTTACAAAGAAAGAAGTCATGTCATTTGTGGGTGAAAAACCTCTCAAAATTGGTTACTTCCTTTTTTATATTATATTATATTTTATTATTATTTTATTTCCTTCTCTCTTTTATTTTAAAGAGAGAAGAATAAAGGCTTGGACAGAAATTTACAAGTTTCATAAGTAAAAGGTTTGGCATATTACATTTCAATAGTACAAGGAAAAGAACCAAGTTAAATAAGTCTGTGGAAATACACTCACTAGTTCTATAAAAAAAGTCATAAAAGCCTCTGTTTTTTTCTAGTCACTTGGGAGGTGGTATAAAATATAGCTGTGAAATCTTGTAGGTGCAGTATATAATAAATACACTTTTTGTTAAAATTAAGCTAACATGTCACCTCAAAGAAAAAGCTGTTATTAACTATGATAAGGTGTTATAAATCATCCAGGCTAACTTTCAAGTGCTCACACTGACTTCTCTCAATCTCACATGACAGAACTTTCTGAGAGTTATGATTCATTTCAGTGCTGGTTAGAATCTTGCTGTCCCAAAAGCCTGGAAAACCAGAACTTGTTACCAAATTCTGAGTGGTGAAGTGATGGATCTTTCAGAGTACTTTAAAATGTGGTTTCTCTGATGTCAGAGGGGCTTGTATAAATTATGGATTGTATGAAAAGCACAGGTAAGTCGAATGATTGGATTGATGATTATGTAGGACAGGTATAAATTATGGCATCACATCTTACAGAGAGGCACCACAAAAAGAACCAATGTGAGAAAAAAGACATCATATTTTTCATCTAAATATGTAAAGAGTAATTTTTCATTAAGCTGTCATGAGATCCTTTTGGAGAGTGTCTCTATTAAAGAAGAAGGAATACTATGATTAATGAGGAAACTTGCTGGCAGTATGAATAAATTGCAGTGGAGTAAAGTCCAGATAGCAGAAAGTCCTCTTGCTTATAACCTTTTGTCCACTATATCTAAAGAGTGTATATTTACTCAGTAAGTATTAGTCTTAGTACAGATTTAGAAATATGCTTGGAGACGCAACTTATTTGTTAAATGCTTCCAAATGTTACTGTTAAAGGTATTTTTTAAAGTAGTTTTTGTATGAACTTGGAATACATTTTGGAACTTATTTGTTCTGGTCATAGCAAGAGAAAACTTTGCTTCAGATTTTTTTGTGTGATGATTTGTTGACTCCTTAGCTGTTTTGACACTAGTTTTACAGTATACTCATTCAGAAGTTATTCCAATATGAAGATGTGATCTATATTTATGTTATACTGCATTTTTTACACTATTCATTCCCACATAAGGGTCTCTGAATGAACAACTTCCTGACTGCTTGCTTGCTTGTTTTTTAAGTTGTTTCATAGAAGTCAGCCCATTATTAAAGCACATGAATAGATCCAAAATATATTCAGAAAATGTAGTAGAAGAAAACAGGAAATTAGGACAACATCAAAATGTATAAAGTTCCCTACTAAAATAGTGGAAAAATACAGATACCACCTCATCACCAGTCCTAAATCACAGAATCACAGAATGTTAGAGATTGGAAGGGACCTCGATGGTCAGATGGGGTATAAATTTTAACTTTTAAGTTTTTAACCTTTCAATTTTTTCCTTTACACTCAGTTCATGGCTTTGTTTTCCTGTCGTGTTGGCAGACAGAAAGGCTGGAAACTCTGCTGGTGAGGTGCACGCTGATCCACCCTGTTTGATCAGACTTTCTGTGACTAAAGAGCATTTTTCCCCCTTCTTGAAAATTCTCACTTCAGTTTTCATGATGATGATGACCAAAAACACAGGTTCTCTTTAAAGCAGAAAATGCATGTTATAAAGTAATTATTCTCATGATTGTGAGCATAGTTAAGTTTGGGACAGGGGTACAGTTCCTCCTTCCATCACATGGAGGAATTGCAGAGTATTGCTCAAAAAAATTGGGGGAATACTTCTTGAAACCCTGAGTAGCAAGAGATTTCTAAGTTTGGGCTCTGCTGAAAAAACAGCGAATAATGTACTTAGTTAAATGACCTCCTACACTGACTGACAAAATGTAATAAGCAGCCATAGGTTATGGGATGAGAAAGGAGAAGAAAATCACAAAGGCAGTTAGCCACTAAAGTATTCCTACCTTTGAAAATTTCAGCTTACATGTCTCAGGTCCAGCAACGGCACAGTAGATTGACTGAACCGCAGATCATTTTTTCTGCATGACTGACGAATGAGAAACTGAATTTTTACACCCTAAGTGTGTGATAAGAGAATTTCAGTGAGTAATTATTTTAAAGCCAATTCATCCACTTAGAAACTCTAATCTAGGATGTTTTTATCTGCCTTTTAAATTTTATGTAAAATAAACGCTTCTGAAATATGTGCTTATTCTCTCAGTACCTGAAGACAGAATATTAAAAGGCAGTTATAGCAGACCAGCCTAAGTTACACAGATGCAAGTACTCAGCCCTGGCAGCAACATACCTGATTTTTGTATGTATTCATTATTCACTAATTGATTTATACAACTTTCACCAATAATTTCTGGTACATTCTAACTGATAAATTTCATCACTTGACTGTTTTGTGGTCAGCAAATGGAGCCTAAATTAATTCAGGTTTCTTGGCACATATACTGATTATTCTTCCCATTAACCTGGCTCTAATACTTGTATTTTTAAGGCTGACAGAAAGTAAGTTATAAAATATTTGCGTAAAAAAAATCCTAGACGTGCCACAAAGTAAATACAGACATTGATTATGTTTGAGTATAGAACTGAGTCAGATGCACATATGTGGCTTGGTTTGTTGTTCATTTGCACCTGGACAATAAGTGACACCCACACTGAGTATAAAATGCTGTCATCCACTCAGATTTGGGATTCAATATGGATTTCCCTGAAGAAGTAAAAACAATGACACATTCTGCATAGGTGTGAATGCAAGACAGGCAGAATTCATATGATCCACGGAAGATTTTAAATTTAGACACAAGGAAAAAATATGCAAAGGTACTGGTAATCTGCCTTCACAAAATCCATGGAAACCAGAATAAAAGATTTATAGGGCTCCAAAAATATGGTGCTAACATCCCCATAGTGTTACAGGAGGTCTCATTCAGTGGGCGTCAAATGGTGTACACAGAGACAGTCTGAAATAAGGTTCAAGAAGAAGTGTCAAGCATTCCCAAGAAGACGAAAGTTTCACTAAGAGAGTACTGGTAAGAAAACCGTCAAGTCTGGAGCTGAGTCCTCTGTGTAGCAAGGGCTACAATGGGGATGTGGCCTTTAGGTATGTTATTTCACCGTACTTTCATTCTAACAGAAAGTCGTATTTCCTACTTTTTATTAGAGGCTAATTTTACACTATATCAGTCATGGATTACACTACAGAGAGGAAATGAAGATGATGTGTTTCTAAGTATAGGCCACTTGCTTCTAAATGTCACAAAAATTAACAATTTATAAAAAGCTGTACTGCTATCAAGTACAGTATTGTTTCCCTTTACACACAAACTTTTAAATGCATTAGATACACGAACTTGTACCAGACAATTCCAATTTATTCTCTGACATTTTTGCCCCATTCCTTGTTTTTTTTTCTTCCCTTCTTATGCAGCAATTACTTCTGCATTCATCTACAAGTGATTTTATTTGACAGGATTTGACTGTATATAAGACTTCAGATGTCTTACCTATTTCAACTGCTTGCACATTATAGCTGAAAGGAAATTTTAGGGGCATACCAAGTCATGCTATCTTGATAAATCTCTAGACAAGTCCAATGTCTTGACTCTACTAGCTAGTACTACCAAATCATAACCACCCATAATAAACTTGGTTGAACAGGACAATTAATCCACTCTATTACATGACGTAAAAAACATAGGAAAAAATCCGATGTGACTAGAGGAGGACTTGCAATGTTTACCGATAATGAAATGTTCTTAAAGGAGAGGATATCCAGGCTTATAACTAAACCCTTGAAGTCTGAAACCCTTGGTATCCGAAAGGACACAGAACAACCAAAAGAGACTTTTCCAAAGCTGAACAGAATAATTAATTCACTAATCTTGCAGGCTACACTATACCGTATAAGACAATTGCATTTTCTGCAACTGTACACCTTTACTAGATAATACTCAGCTGGCCATTGACTATAATCTTGGGGTTGTTTTTTAATTTGCAATTAAATATCTATTGAATTTTGTATGTTTTTACCTCATTTTTAACTCTAATCCATTCCCCAGGGTCCTTTTAAGCTATCTCAGATTGATCAAACTGCTAATTTAAAAGTGAACATTGCTCCTTCTATCATCCCTGTAATTAATGAAAATATTGCTCATCTTTGCACAATTTTATTTGATACATACTTTCCTGCTTGAAAAAAAAAGCATTCAGGGTTACTATAAGTATGGTTTTCTAACCACTTTTGCATCATTTCTGTAACATGATGCTTCTATAATTGTATGACAGTATTTTTTACCATGAAAATACATTTCAAACTCAGTCAAAAGCCTTGCTAGAATAAAATAAAAAAAAAAAAAATTTCTTATCTTGTTGCAACTATTTCCTGTGTTGTTACATGAGATTTGAATCGTTTGACATGAATCTGCATTTTCCACTATCCTGTTCACCACACCTTTCCATTGGAAAGTAACCAGCTTTTCTAAGTGGCTTCTTGCTAGGCTTTTTGTATTGTAGATTAATTGCCTATTACCTCATTACTTGTACTAATTATATTAGCCCCTTTATTAGCTGATCCTGTTAGCAAAAACTGTAGCCAAATCAGAGGTTTGTTGTATCTATGAATTAGTAGTAGACTGAAAAAGGTACAATGTATACTTGCTTGGCTTGAAACCAGAAATAAGTTGGGTGAAACGGCATAATTGTAGCATTCTGTAAAACTGTAACAGTTCTAAAGCATACACTACCAGCAGCAAGCATTTTGTAAAACAGCTAAGCATAAATTCATAATTAATACTTCAGTGTAAAAGGAGAGGTGGTACAGTTGCTCAAAGGAAGTGCCAGA
Source organism: Pterocles gutturalis (assembly GCF_000699245.1). Classification (NCBI taxonomy): domain Eukaryota; kingdom Metazoa; phylum Chordata; class Aves; order Pterocliformes; family Pteroclidae; genus Pterocles; species Pterocles gutturalis. The sequence goes on along the minus strand of NW_010145461.1, from coordinate 32,181 downwards.
AGGGATTTTTAAGTGCTAAATTCTTCAAGAACAAAGATTGTAGAGGAAGTGGGAAAGTTGTGTGGTGAAACTAGAAGAAACCTTGGTCCTCAGTTTAAGATTGATGATGTTGAGAGCAGATATGGCTGTCCCCTTTTCTTTTGGGAAGGTGGTTGAGGAACAGGAAAGAGGGGAGAAGGGGAGAGGAAGGTCACCCACTCCAGCCCAAGCTGCATCACCTGGATCTTGGCCACCAAGATCATCAGGGACTTTCACCACCAGCACTCACTATATGCATCAGATCCATGTCATTGTATACACAAAAGTAGTTTATCACAAACTTCTTAAAGGCTATTTGTTTGCATAAGCAATGAGAATGCCTGACAATGATTAAGAGCTAACCATTGGTAGCGTGTGACGTTAAGGAGTGTCAATCCTGTTGTTCTGAAGTTTGAAACAGGGCGTATTTGTCAATCTTCTAAATGCTTTCATCACCGTGATAGTTTTCCTAATCCATACACAGATCTATACAAATTGTATACATATTACGTACATTTGTGTATATAATGTAAATGTGTGTGTGCATATATCTAGAAATAAAACAAACGTGTGTACAGTTGAAACAAAAACCGTGGTCAAGGGATGTCAAAACCTCAGCCTTAGAGCTGTCTGTTAACAGCTGTTCTTTATTGATTATCAGACCTCAGTCTTCCTCATGCTACTTATATACTCTGATAACAACATCTTGCAACTTCTTATGTCCTCTTTTATCTGTATCTCATTCTGTGATGAGGATCTTCTGATTTTGCCCTTTCATTTGTGGTTGGTACATCTGCTAAATCTTCATTTAATGTCAGATTAACTAGGCATAAAGTCAGCCCATGCTGTGCAATATTGCTATGTATCCAGACCTAAAGCAAAAAAATAATTAATTGAAATGTTTAAAAACATCTATAGTAACAAATATGATCTGTGTTTCTACTATTACAACAGTATGTTGAATTTCATTATTATCATATCAGCCAGTTGAACTCAGGATACTCAAACATTGTTATAAACTTTTTAAATTATATGTGAAGCTAAGTGTGACATTTTGTTTTGTTTTGGTCTTTTTCAAAGTAGCTTATTTCTAGATTAGTTGAACTGCTTCTTCTCAGTGTAAGAGTTTGATCCTTCAAATTCTTTTTGCCCTTTAATTCAATAGGTGGGTATTTGGGGGGAGTGATTCTGTGCAGGTGAGAGAACTAAGGTAATAATTACATAAATTACATGCTTGTTTCTTTAAAGAATCTTTTAAAAAGAGGTTTCTGGTAAGGGGTTAACTATAATTAGATATCTACTTTCTTGAAGGATATGCAGAGTGCTTAATTAGTGTATTATTTATTCTGTAGCCAAAAACCATTACTCTAATTTTAGGTAGGTTTTCTTTCACCTTTTTTCTGATTTGCATGTTTTCTTAAACCCCACAGCCTCACTGTATTATTATAAAAATATTTTCTGACAATTTCTGATGGGCTGCTGAATAGCAGGAAAAATTCTTTTTTTCAGGTTATTAAAGTTAGCATGAAGTAAAATAAGTTTATCTAGGGACATAGAGATATGTATAGACGAGGAATATTCCTGACTGATGTAAACTGAATTACATTGACGTGACAGCCAAATACTTCAAAGCAGACATGTTAGTTGACGCTTCCTAAATATTTTACTTATACTCACCAAAGTGTCTTGATTAATAGTAATATCTAGTTTCCCTGTATTATAATAATAAATTTATATCCTCATATATCTGATGAATGTTTTTCATTTGTATTCTCAGTATACTTATGTTAATTCCAGGTGTATTATTCTAGTGTCTGTATACCCAATTCAGTATGTACTGCAAATTTTGCAAAACAGGCTTTTGTGAACTCATCATACCCCTGTACACAAAAAGCATGACAGAACAGAAGTTTCCATGTGATGATCTAGGCTCAGCAAGTTGTCTATATTCAAATTAATTTTCCAAATTGAGCCATTTTATGTGAGGTTCAAGCTACCAAAACAAGCAATAAAGGAAAGAAAAACACACTGCTAAACATATATATAAATAAAATTAGATGACTGCAGAAATAAAGATATAAACAAATGCAAGGATCAGAGGAAAAGTGATTATTATTCATTAACATGTACAAGCAGAAATACTATTTTCCTTATTGCATGGATGCAATGGTGAATGTTCTCAAAATGTGAAAGCATTTCAATCTGTTTGACAGTTACAGATGAATCTTGAATACAAATAATAAAAAAATAAGAACACAGGAGTGTGTAATTTCTGAACTCTGTGCAAAAGTTCTTTCTGCCTATGTACATCAGCCAAGAGTAGAGTGATGTCCTTTGCATTTCTCTCTACACTTACATCACCACTACTTAAAAAAACACATCAGCACTTCAGAACTTTACAACTGCTGAGATTTGGAGAGTGAATAGGTTACTCAAGAATACACTGATGAATTCCATATTAAAATCAAGATGAGCATCTCTCTGTGACAAATTAATACCTGTATATACAAGTATTTAAGAATTTCAACTTTGATCTGTTATAAACTGAGACTTTCTGATTTGAAGACAGCCAACATAGCACTACCAAGGGCAGATTGGGCCTGACAAATCTAGTGACCTTCTATAATGGAGTGACTGCATCAGTGGACAAGGGAAGAGCTGCAGATATCATCTACCTAGACTTCTGTAAGGCCTTTGATATGCTCCCCACAACATTCTTGCTAGTAAATTGGAGACGTAAGGGTTTAATTGAGGGATTTTTAGGTGGATATGAAATGGGCTTGGTGGCCACATCCAAACAGTTACATTCAATGGCTCAATGTTTAAATGGGAACCAATAGTGAGTGGTGTCCCTGAAGGGTTCTTACTGGGACTAGTACTAATTAATATCTTCATCAATGATATGGACAGTGGGATTGAGTACACACTCAGCAAGTTTGCACATGACACCAAGCTGAGTAGTGCAGTTGATATTCTAAATGGAAAGGGTGCCATTCAAAATTACCTTGACAGGCTAGAAGAGTTGGACTCATGAGAATTTCCTGAAACTCCACAAGGCCAGATGCAAGGTCCTGCACCTGGGCTGGGGCAATCCCCAACAACACAGACTGGGAAATAAATAGACTGAGAGTAGCACTGTGAAGAAGGACTTAGGCATAATGGCGGATGAAAAATTGGACATAACCCAGAAAGGTGCACCTGCAATCCCAAAAGCCAGCTGTGTCTTGGGCTGCATCAAAAGCAGTGTGACCAGCAGGTTGAGGAAGGGGATTCTCCCCCTCTACTCTGCTCTCATGAGACCCCACCTGCAGTGCTGCATCCAGCACTGGGGTCCTCAGCACAGGAAAGACATGGACCTGTTGGAGCAGATCCAGAGGAAGGTCGTGTGAATGATCAGAGGGCTGGAATTCCTCTCCGATGAAGAATGGCTGAGAGAGTTGGAGTTGTTCTCTTCTCCTGGAGAAGAGAAGGCTCTGGGGAGACCTTGTTGTAGCCTTTCAATGTATAAAAGGGATTTGTATGAAAAATTGTGAGATTTTTATCAAGGCCTATTGTGACAGGACAAGGGGCAATGATTTTCAACTGAGAGCAGGTAGATTTAGATTGGACATATAGAAGAAATTTTATACGAGGGTGGTGAGATATTGGAACAAGTTTCCTAGAGAAGATGTGGATGCCCCATTATTGGAAGTCTTCAATGTCAAGTTGGATGGGGCTTTAAACAACCTGATCTAGTGGAAGATGTCTTTGCACATGGCAGGAGGATTGGACTGGATGATCTTTAAAGGTCCCTTCTGACACAGACCATTCTATGATTCTGTGATTTTGTAATTTTGTTTCAGTGGTATTGGGTACTTAAAATGCAAATCCAAGCCATGTAACATTTACCTTTGCAAAAAACAGCTCCACTACCGAACAACCAGTGTTGATTGTGCATGCCAATGGAATAACAGCTGACCTTCTGCAGATGTCTATAAGAACATTCTCTCTTTCTAAGGATTTTTAATGTAAAACTGCGGGAGCTGTATGTAAAAGCGATCATGAGTTAATCCTGGAATTGTCATTATTTCCATAATAAAGCTTTCACAATGACAAGAAGTCATATTACAAGAGAGAGTGAAATTTTTGTACGGCATCTGTTTTATTTTACTTTTGTGACAAAATCTGTTGTCCATAACCTTGAGTACATAGAGTAGGTAATTTGAAAAGCTATAGCTCTCTAGCCCAAGTACTTTGATAGTCAAAGGAGGAGCATCATCTACTATATTTAGAAGATACAATATAAAGATTGTAAAGAAAACAAACTTTTAGTTTGATTCTGGAGTACAAGTACTTGAGAACAAATACATTTCTAATGTAGAAGCACTTAAAATTATGAAATCAACCCATTTTCACACTATTGTGTTTTAATTCAATGTAACTATAAAGTCATAAGATCTGATAGGGTTGTGTCACTGTCAGGCTCATAAAATGAGTATGAGAAAGTGAGTAAAGCGAGTGATTGTGAAAATTAATTATTAATTAATTTGCCTAAGAACACCGTAGTCTCTTTTTCTCATGGATCACCTTCCCATGCACTCATCTTGAAGTTCTTTGGAAGGCAGTCTTTACAACATAGATGAAGAGAGTTTTGATTGGTTTTAATAAGTATCAATGGCTGAAATACAAATTCAGATTCCAGACATACTACAGGTCCATGGAGGATTCAGGGTGGGGCAGGACATCTCAAGTGATGACATGGGAAAGAAAACTCTTTAACAGCTCTCAAGAGGAGAAGAGTTTAAACTTCCTGATTGTTTGTTATTGTTGAAATATTGAGTTTGTTTTGACTACTAAATAATCATTTTAAAGCCTACCTGTGTTGTGAACCATTTGATAGAAGACAGAAGAGAGCTCAGCTTCTTTATAATCTAGCAGGATAAATTACTATTTGTTCTCATTGTGGAAAATGAAGTTTATAAAGAAACAAAAGCTTGCTGCCGTAACTCTATCTCTGTGTTTCCAGTTTTAATCAGATTAAATAGCAAAATTATGTTTAAAATATTTGTTTTTTTTGAGAGAGATTATCTAGCCTTTTAAAATGTTTGGCTTCAGTTCACTAAAAATTTTGGAAGAAGGTAAAGTCTTGATTTGATTTGAAATGGTTTGTATGTTCGTACGTGAAAGCATGAAGATGCTTGCATTGATCCAGAGGGACAGTAAGTGCACTGTGATAGATAAATCACATTCATTCTGAACCCAGACTTAATTTTATCAAACAAATCTTGAAGGAAAAAATATGCCACGAAGATATCTGTTACAGCTAGGATTTGAAACACATGTTTGTTAAAACCATTTGTATTCACAGTAATGTCAAGAGTATATGAGAATATATTAAACAAAAGGCAAAGTGACAGACTGTAATTAGTCTGCCTTTTAAAAGTGAATATAAATATTACATAGAGGGGTTTTGTGAACACATAGGGGAAATTACAGAGATAAACCGACAGCAGTTTGCCAGGACATTTGGGTAGTCTACATTTGCAGCACCAGCAAATTTTTGCACACTGATAAGGAGGGCTACACAGCAGTTTCATTACCTACTCATTGAACCAGAGGGTCCTGTTTGTTCTTGGAGGATCGTTACAGATGTTTGTAATTTAGAAGAACATTCCTAAACCCATTAATCCAGGCTTGTCTTCCAAAGCATGATTTGATCAATGGCATTAAGTGGTTGTTCTCCTTGTTTCAATCACCAATGTGAAAAAAAAATAAAAACCAAACAAGCAAACCGTTTATTTTTCATGTCTTACACAAGGAAATATTATGGCCTTTTCTGTTTGGTCATATTCAGGTCTTTTTATCTATTTTTTTTTTCTCTAACATGTATTAACTAGTTATATATTAAAAAATGTTGTAGATATTCTACATAAAATATGTTGGTTAGCATTTGAAAGCCCCAAAAAACTAAACTCTAAAGAGTGACTGTAAAACAGACAGGTAACATTTATATTATTCGTATATGTTAGCTAAAGTGTTAACTAAGCTGAACTCATTCTTCCACACCAAGGACTGGTATCTTACAGTTAGGTAGGTACTTCTGATGAAGTATTGAGCACACCTCACAGCAGAATGCATACTTAGCATAATTATTGTCAAATTACTCCTAAGGAATGTAATTTTGGTTTCTGAGACATCACAAAAATGGAATTGATATTAATATAAATGTATACTTTTAAAGCTTAGAATCTCACATGAATTAATATGATATTATAGGTAATGTCTCAAATCACAGTAGAATACTTCTTACAACACTTTTCTTTCTCACATTTACAGAAAACCCGGTGATGAAAAGATGATGTTGTGACATATCATGATTTAATTTTTTTGTTCAGAATTATTTTTGTTTATTTTGTAAAAAATAATCAATAAGAATTAAAACAGCTATTGGATTATTTGGCATGCTCTAATATGGCAGCCTTTTTGTCCTGATTTCAGCTGAGACAGAGTTAACTTTCTTCATAGCAGATAGCATGAGGCTCTGATTGGATTTGTGCTGAGGAGAAGCTGATCACATACTGATGGTTATAGTTGCTGCCAGGACAGTCAACGATTTTGCAGCTTCTCTGTTGTGCCCGTGTCTGCAGGGGCAGGAGAAGATGGGAGGGAGCACAGCCCCCATAAATAGCCCAGGATTCGACCTTAGGTTTAGGACTGAGACTCAAACTGGCCAGCGGTCTATTCCGTATCATGTACATCACGCCCACAATAGAGATGAGGCTCTGTCCAGAAGCTCGCTCGCTCTCTAGATCACGTCCCTCTTGGGGTCATCTCACTCTCTCAGTCAGCTCTCAAGTCTCTCAGACTCTTGAGCTCTTATCTCTTTTCTGGGATTGAGGTTTCACAACTCTCCCTGTTCTGGGATCATTAGCCCCAAAGAGGCTGAGCCTTGGTCATTGGTGAGTGTGCACTTGCACTTTGTATCACTTAATTGTATATTTGTATATATTGCTGTTATCATTATTGCTTTCAATTTTATTGTAATTTATTTATTAAATTGTTATTATCCCAACTCACAAGACTCCTGTCCTTTCACCCCTTTATTTATCTCCCCCATCCCTGTGAGGGGGGAGGGTGAGCAAACGGCTGTGTGGTGTTTTTTGCCACTAACAGGGTTTAAAACCACAACACTTTTCTTCAAGGACATTTCTGAGAGGGAACAAAGACTGTTATTCAGAGAAGGATATTTGAGTAAAAATGCCACATCTTAATATCAATTTTAAAGCTCTTCTTTATTACATTGTGAGATTTACACATCAAGGTTAAAACTACCACTCCCATAAGCTAAGCAGATCATCTCCTTGTTTCATAAATGTAGTACTACAATATAAAATACAGCATACAGAACAACGCGGGCTATCAAAATTTAAACATATACACTGCTCTAAGACAAGAGGGTCTTATAAGTATAGCAAAGCTTTTTATAAAAGTTTCTACTAGACAAGTAAAAAAATGTTTTATGTCTTCCTGTGGAAAATCTCCAATATACTTTTGCACAACCACATCCCTGAACTGTCTCCTCTGTGGTTGCTGCACAACCCTCCAACATAACACAGGGGTCACTTCTTGGAGCAAAATCTCCTGTTCTGTACCTGCATGATGGAAGCCTTTCATTGCAAATTTAAACCTTCGATTACATTTCAGTAGCAGCCTGCCTCTTAATGGTTATAAATTTATGAGTCCCTGTTAATTTTTAAACAGGGAAACAGCAAGAGTAGCAGCACATATTGCTGCAAAATCATGTTTTAACATCAGTGGCTTCATAAAAGTAGATCAGAAAGGTTATGGAACCAATACTTGCATAGTCAGCGTTCATTAAATGAGTGGCCTTGACTTCTCTGAAGCTTGTACAGCCTGGCATGCATATGTCAAAAGGCTTTGCTGAGCTCTGGGGAGAAAGGAAAAAAGAAATCAAGGACTTTTTGTCTGGCTTGAGCTGAAATAAAAATTGCCTCCTCAGCACTCCATGAATGAGTAGCTTTCCCTGAAGCCTTTTAGTTTGACATAGGCATTAGACCATGCAGCTTGATTGAACTCGGGTGAAGGAAATAAATAACAGTAAGTTTAGTAATGCTGCAGAGCAGAGTTGCTATCTTGTTGCTCCAGGAACATTAATAAGGCGAAACATGCCACCAAGATTAAATAGTGTTTCCTATTTCCCTGTATATTTGGGAGAGGTGGGGATAAGTTCTTATCTTGAAGGAGTCTCAATTTCTGTGTTTCCTGGAGTGCTCATGCCTGTATTCATTGTGAATTTTGTCTTGCCAAACTTGCCTTCACAACTGCATGTCCTTGTTAACAACCTCACCTTTTAACTGCAGGTCCAGGAGTATGCCTTGTGTTGAGCTTTGCAAGGGTTTCTAAGTTTACTGCTTAGAGAACAGATACAGCTGCAGCTCAAGATCTGAATGTTAAATTATGAACTCAGACCTGATGTTCTTTTTCTACAGGAATAAGAGCTCCTGCAATTGTTTTCTGTAGCTTGATGCAAATCACACCTATCCAAGCAATGGAAAAAAAAAAAAAAAAAAAGAACCTCTGTTGGTTCTTGCACAGCTATATTATGTTTTGCCTAAACTGAGATTTTTTATCCTATGTAGTTATCTTATTGACATCATTTAGAATTCACTGTTTTACTACTACATATGTCTGTGGAGCCTGAATGGTCTATCAAAAGTGGTGATATGTTGTGCTGGCTTCCTTATAAACAGAAAAACCATAATCTTTCAAAATTAACTTTTCTCCTTCAGCAGTTATTTTATTACATTCTCATCAGACTACCTGAAGTATTTTTCCCCGGTGAAGGGAACTGTGAAACAGACATTTGCCTGAACTGCTGAAGATGTTCAGTGACACTGGCCTTTTTTGACATACTTGTAATATTCTGACTAAGGACATTGTGTTTAAAGCTTTTATTAACAATTCTGCTGAACTTTATAGAGCAGATTTAAATTAAAATACATTTCCATTTTCTTATGCAGTCATGAGCACCTCAGCTACATAGAGACAGGCAGTCCATAAATGACTGACACTGAGACTACCTGCTCCTGAAAGGAACACATGGATCAATAGGACAATATTTTGCATCGGAAAGCTCTCCTTTTTAAGCCTAATGATGCAAATATTAGACTATAAAATGTAACTTCAATATAAAAGTTTCCAATGTAGGATACTAAGCTTAAGTTTCTAAAGTTTGACCTGTTCTAATATGGTGGAATGATATATAGATAACATATATCTGTGTCTCATGACTTCTTATAGATATCATGCAGTTATATATGAAAGATGTATATAAGCACAAAAATATAAATCTGGATGCTCAACTTCTGGTAGGTAGGCTTAAAAATTTGGGCAAAGATTTTCTCAGCAAGAGGGTAATCGAACTCTTGCATTAAGTGGTTTCACCTTGCACAGCTTTAGATTATGTCTTTCATCACATTTCCAGAGTTTATATTAATTGAACTCTCAAGCCATTAAATTATTCTACCTTGTATTGTTAGTGTGATTGTAAATCAGCTCAATATTTTTCCTAATATTTTAAAATGGTCTTACAGACAATGTGCTTTGAAGGACAGTGTTTTTCAGGGTCAAAATGCTCTTCTTAAAGAATTATTCCAGCAGTTCTGTGTTCAGAAAACATATAAGCTGAGTGTTGTAAGATCATTTCCTTTAGCAACCTGGTAGATAGATCTTCATAAATGAACCTTTTGGTTAGGCTAGAGATATTTCTCAAAGTTCATCCATATGATGCATGCTGAATGAACTCACCTTAGTTTCCTCTTATGCAGTTGAAAGCGTGACTGCCTAACTGGAGTGTGAACAGACACACAAAACAGGAGGCAAGCCTGACATGTACATACAGCTCTTTATCACATACAGCGCTTTTACAGTTCAGCTTAATTTTTCTAATATATCTACCATTTACACTGGGTTTTTTGTGCTGTATCTGCCCATTTAATATAAGTTCAGACATCTAGCAGACAAATTACCAGGAGCTTGTGGGCACTTGAGACACATACAAATCCCTGTTTTGATTCAGCATGGAACAAACTAACAAAAAGGCAACAGCACTGTAATGTACATGCCTTTTTACTAGATGTTAGTTTGATTTTTCACGTTGTCATTGCACCATGTGCATTTTCCTGATAAGCTTGCTGTTTCCTTTCAGAAGTCCATACTGCTGACCTTGCATTCATTTGGAATAGAAAGACTAGTGCTGGCTGCGGCAGATTAATATGAGCTCTGATCATGTTGGTTTTGATTAAGGTGCTGAGGTCGGAGAAATGTAATTTGTACCCCACACAGTACCAGTGATAGCAATTAATCCTTTGCCTACTGATGACAATGATAAAATACCTGCTGCTGCTTCTAACAACTTAATTCATGTTCCAGAAAGGAAAATTTACCTGTCCCATGAAAGAAAAAAATTACACGTTTCATTTGTGTAAAAGTTTTTAGTCTTTAAAGTCAATGGTTGTTCTTAGAAAGCCAATCTATTGTTTTAAATGGTACTTCTTAGATCCTTATTTGCCATAAAAGAAGAGTTTGGATTTTTCTTGAAAATTTAAAAAAACTGTGGGACATAAGATTTTGTTGAAAACTTAATTCAAAAGGAGAAAGAAAAAGACGAGTTGCTACAGGGGGAAAAAGGTTAACTTTGAAACCATTTCTCATGTGGGTAAACAAAATCTTTAAAAATCTAGTGATTAATACTCAAATCTTAATGAAAATTAAGCGTGTGGTTTCTCCCACAAGAGAGAGAAATGTTAACCATCTTCTCCAGTTAGACTGTTTGCAGTACTATTTATATAATAATCTGTATAGTTTCATCTATATCTTTAGAGCATCATAGATATATTGGAAAAAACAGGTAGCTATTACATATTTGTTATGATGTCCCAAGAGAAATAATGTATTAGGCTTCCTTCAGTATGACTTACACATAAAATTTCTCTCCATTTCCTCCCTGCTTCCTTTTATAAGTAAAAATTTCTACCAAAAATTTCTGTTTCTTTGCCAGGCTAAAGCACTTCATCACTAGAGTTGCATCTATACCGTGGCTTCACTTTCCCAAGACCAAAGTTGCTTGCCAGGAGCTTATCAGGAGCAACACCGAAGCCGCATTTTCAAAACCGGGATATGGGAACACAAAAAACCCTATGCAGCCTCCAGCTACTTCCACTTTCCCTTTATTGTGGAAGTGAATAAGTAATGCACAGACTTGAGTGTCCTGGAAGAACCGTGATGCTGCCTGTCTCAGAGCCGTTATCAGCCTAAATGTAGCCCAAGTGTAAGCTGCTTGCAAAGGTAACATGGACAAACACAACTGGTTTGTGGGAAAGACGCGGAATTTATGGAACTTTAAGTGCACTTTGAAGGCATAATGTAAATGAGATGCTGAAAACGCTTTTCACACATTTATGAATATTTGTGGAAGTAATTTAGTCAATTAGGTTTATAGCAGTGGCTTCTACAGTCATTGCAACAGCTGGCACTGAATCTAGCAAAAAATGGAAGCTGAGTGAATAATTCACAGAATTTAAAACAATATTTTGTATGCCACAGGCCATCATTTTTATTTCATCGAAAGTAACTTGGTGTAGCAAAGAAAAATAAGAGAAGAGTCTAAAAAAAAAGATACTGACATTTTTAACTAGTCTATGAGTGGACTAAGAGCTTTAAGTCTTTACTTTGATTTTATGGTGTATTTTTATGTGCATTATGGCATAAAAGATATTAACTTGGGAAAAAGTCTAACCAGGCTCTGAGGGTAGTGGCTAAGGTGTCACATTCTGCCTGTAAGCTGGTGAGAAGTGGAACTCCTGAGGGACATCTTCACCAATGACCTGGAGGAAGTGATGGAATCACCTATTCCATTATGTCTACAGGTGACACCAAACTTGGGTGCCAGTGAGTGTTCTGGAGAGTAGGGCTGCCACCCAGAGAGGCCAAGACGTGCTGGAAGAAAGAACCAGGAGGAGCCATACCAAAAACAACATAGACAAATGAAAGGTCCTGCCTTGGGCAGTGAGAGTCCATGCAAGGACAGGTGTTCAATTTTGGGACCTCAAGTTCAGGAAAGACTTGAATAAACCAGGATGACGTCAGAGGAGACCACCATGCTTGTTGGGGAAGGAACCTCTGCCCTGCAAGGAAAGGCTATGGGAACAGGACTGGTTCCTTCAGGGGACGGGACAGCTTCAGGGACACAACAGCAGCCCCCAGTGCCTGCAGGGAAGGGAGTTGAGGAGATGAAGTCAGGCCCTTCACAACAGCACATGGCAGTGTGACAACAGATAATGAGATGTTTGAAGTGGGTACAAGGAGAAGCTAGGCAGTCGGGTAGTTAGCCCAGGAAAGCTATGCAGCCTCCAGCCTTTGAGCTTTTCAAGGAAGGACTGGAAAAAGTCCTGAGAACCTCCATCTGATCTCCAAGATGGTCTTGCTTTGAGGAGGAGGTCAAGTAGGAGACCTCCTGACAACCCTTCCAATGTGAATTCTGTAATTGGCTAATTCTGTCATGTGGTTCTATAATAATGAAGGTTCTTCCACATAAAACATAAATAATGCTACAATATCTTGTGGTCTTTGTGAAGATTTCTTTGCTCATAATGAGGGTTAAACATGGTAGGAAGGTGCATAATGAGAGATAAATGTGGTAGGAAGAGGACCACTAAAGGCTGTTGGATAGTCTTTGTACCATTTAGGGAGGAGTAGCAGGGTGGTAGATTCTTGTACAGGTGACATTTTAATTTTCTCACTAGCCTCTTTTTGCCCACGATACATTTTCTATGAGAAAAAAAATGATGTCTTTGCTGCTTGTAGGTTACTAAGTCATCAATAACCCTTGTAAATAGATAATACATCACCAGCTAAACCAGCTTGTTATCCATCTACTACACTGCCTACAACTTTAAATAACTTAGTATTAGAGCTAAATATACTTTCTTTATGGCCTTGAATTAATTGGATAGAGTCAGATAGTCCCCATCGCATGAGCAGGCATTGACGTATGGTTGACATCAGTGCCAAAAGTGATAAATTCAGCACTGAAATTGCAGAGTTAGAACCATTGACTGGCTGATGCTGCAAATTATTCTGTCCCAAAAGCATCATATTGCAGGTTAGTATTACAAAGTCATTACACAGATTGATGAATTAAAACCATTTTGAATGCCTCGATGTTTTATAATTGAGTTGAGCTAAGACAGAGTTCTATCAGGAACTTAAGCAAAAATTAAACATTAGCAACTCAAATATGAAGATATGCATGGATTTTATTGTTGTCCTTAACAAAAAGAAAATTATGTGCTATAAAACCTATGCCAGTTTTTTTGCTACTCGTTTCTGCTTCCCCCCCCCCCCCCCCCCCCCTTTCAGTAGCGCTTTTAAGTTCTTAGAAAAGGCTTGATTAACAGCAGGATATAATTTTTGCCTTAACCTTCCACTGCTGCTTCTCTTCTTCAATAACAGATTGCCTTGTCACTAATTATAATGTAAATCTATTATGGTGATTTAAATTAGCTAGTTTTACTTTCTTTTTGTATCTTATGAAGGGTCCACACAGAATTAGATTCCACACTGGAAAATATTGTGTGAAAATAATAAAAAGTGGATTAGACCTCCTTGAATGGGAAGTTTATAGTATTAGATTTTGCTGGTTAGATCATCTTTTTACAAATATCACCCTGAATGAATATAAGTAAGCAGAAGGGGAATACAAAAGTACAGATGGAACTGGTTTTTGCATGATAGCATACTTAACATAAGCCAAAAAAGACTTCAGAAGTTAAAAAATGGTCACCCTTTTGTAGCCTGGCAGAACTCAAACTCAATGAATACATATCTTAGCAATGAATAAATACAGTCTAGTAAGAATACCCTCTGTTCAATTGCAAATTTTGTCAGGAATCCAATACATTCAGTTTGACTGATCAATCTAGAAACAGGAACTATAGATCCAAGCATCAGTCTTCTTATCTCCTTGAAGAAAAGGGCATGAACAGATGAACATGACAGCTTGTGCAACTGTACCAAAAGTGAACCAAGTTTTTTCAGAGATTAGCCACTTCAAAAGCATTCATTCCCGAGTACACATCTCAAATCATGCACTGGATTTTGTGAAGGACTTTTACAGACAGTCAGCTACCTGTTTTATTGCTCATTGCATTGTCCCTATAGCCTTGATAACACTCTATCATTTAATCTGCCCTGTTCCTTATTTATGTACTTTAAGTGTTCATGCTAAAAATGTTTGAAAAGGCACTTTAGTTCAGTGCAAAACTCTGTGCACTGTCAAAGTGAAAAGTCCTTGGAAATGTTTCAGAAATCTGAATGCAGATTTTTGGATACAAGTGTTTACTTGCAGTTCAGAGCCACTAAGATATGCTGTACACGAACAACTCAATGAAAAAAATTAACAAAATAATTTGAATAGATACGTGTACCTTAATTCTGCACTGTGAATGACAGAACAATACACACAGCTGTTGTATGTGTGTTTTGTGTATTTGGAGAACAATAATTTGAATTCAAACACTTAATCTTTATGGAAATTTGCTGCAGATCTTGTCACTTTCATTGTCTTTCACTGATGGCTTACTAAGAAAAAATACTTCTCACATACAGTAATAAATAATTCAAATGTCTTTAAATGCCTTGAAAGCAGTAGTCACTAACTATACTTCCAGATCCAGATTCTAGTAACAATTGCTCTTTTTTTAGTTATTATCATGCAGATTTTATTAGGGCTTCTTAAAAAAGACTAGTTCTTACAGCCCTGGAAAAAAGAAAAATGTGCAAAAAGAAAGCTACAAAGAAGTGATACTACAATGATTTTATGGATCTTTCAGAAAATACTTTGTACACAATTCAGGAAATTACTTATGCCCACTTTGTACCACATTTGTGTATTTACCATATTCTGAAAATCTTTCAGGTGAACAAATACAATTTTCGGAATCAACCCAAGTTAGCTGGATGGGTTCCTGTCCTTGCACAGTCCCATTTTAGATATCTTATCCTTGACTATGAAAAACTCTTTGTACTGGTTCTCCTCTTCCATAAGCTGATCTTGTAATAAAATACCAAGGTTACTCACTGTGACCTGGGCGGGCTTGCTCCCACTTTGTACACTTGGGTCTTAACTAACATTTCCAGTCCAGAATTGTAGAATCATAGAATCATTTAGGTTGCAAAAGACCTTTGAGATCATCAAGTCCAGCCATTAGCCTAGTACTGCCAAGTCCACCACTGAACCATGTCCCTAAGCACCACATCTACACTTCTTTTAAATACCTCCAGGGATGGTGACTCCACCACTTCATAGAACAGCCTGTCCCAATGCTTGACAACCCTTTAATGAAGAAATTTTTCTTAATATCCAATCTAAACCTCCCCTGGCACGACTTGAGGCCATTTCCTCTCATCCTATCACTTGTTACATGGGAGAAGAGACCAGCCCCACCCTCCCTACAACCTCCTTTCAGGTAGTTATGGAGAGCGATAAAGTCTCCCCTCAGCCTCCTTTTCTCCAGATAAAACACCCCAGTTCCCTCAGCCTCTTCTATAAGAGCTGTTCCCTACAGCCTTCACCAGCTTCCTTGCCCTTCTCTGAACCTGCTCCAGCACCTCAATGTCTTTCTTGAAGTGAGGTGCCCAAAACTGAACAAAGAATTCGAGGTGTGGGCTTGTCAGTGCTGAGTACAGGGGGAACAACAGACTTGCAACATGAATTTTTCTTGGGCTTGAGTGTGTCTGTGAAACTGATGAGTGATTATTAGGAACATGAGTACTATGGATGGATTCAACTGCAGCCAGAGAAAAGAAATCATGGGATGTTCATATCTTCACATACCAGGTATTTCAAAAAAAGTGAAGGCGAGAATTTTCTTTTTCCGTCACCTTAAGTGAACGCATCAGTATTAACAAGTAGCTTCAATGGACTTCCCTATCATGTCTATTTCTAGGAGTCTATTCCACTCTCTCTCTTCCATATATTTCCCCATACTGCATATGATAAAGTGAATTGATGTTGGCCATGGCTATGTTAGATTTCAGCAAGAGTAATATTCCTGTTATTTTTGCTTTATGTTGTGTCCTATGTAGTATTTGAGAAAAAGATGGAAAGGTTTCCCCATGGGAGGGTAGGAACTGAGAACTTTGTCTGCTGATTTTTTGTTGCCAGATACAACAGCAATTACAAGAGCCATTGTGATACTACATCCTCTAAAGTAGAACTCAATAAAATTTTGTCAGTCGTCACAGAACTGAATCATACTGTTTCTCTGTTTGAGATTTGCACATACCTCTTCAGAGGATTTGTTAGATCCCATCATGAAGTGCGAATGCTGGGGAGTGTTAATTAGAGCTATGGTGTTTTTGTTTTGACAGACCTGGCTGTTGTTCTATTGTGTATTTTAAAAAAGTAGAAAAGTCTCAAAGAGTTAACTGTTTACACTAAACTTCTGAGATTATAAACAGACAGATTACATGTTTTCAATATCAGCAATAAAAGAGACCAAAGTACAGGACAGAAACCTATTGGTCCTATTTCAATGCTAGTCCAGATAAAATAATCATGGAAAAAAAAACAGACAAAAAAACAAACAAAAAGAAACAAAAAACAACTAAACAAAAAATCTTAGCTTTTTATTCCGTTACCAGCCTGTTCATCAAATACAAAGAACATTAGTTGGGGATCTTCACAACTACGTTCCTGAATATTTTTCAGTATCTCATGAGTTTTCCATGGAAACTGTAAATTCTGGAACTTGTTAGTTTTCCTATCTGAACTTCTTTCTCTTCAAGCCCCTGTTCTCCTTTTGGGGTCTAAAGACTTCCAGTAGTGCAAAACACAGCCTCTTGAATAATTTTTCATGTTTGCTTTCTTTTCTCCTCAGAAGTAGGTCAGTCTTTTACAAAAGTTTCTCAAGGGTAACTCGATTCCAGTGTAAAGACAAAGAGAACAACAACATTAAACTTGCATAGGAAGCCTCAGATTCCCTTCACTCAGGATGACTTTGCACATCTTTGGATGAGCAGCAGTATGTGAATGTTGTTATAAACATGCTTCGTGTCCGTATGGCTCTCGGAAAGGTGTATGGAGCAATATCCAGGGAGTGGATTTGTACAGCAAGACTGGCTCATTTACTTAGTAATTATGGCTGATCTTACTCCTCAATGTGACAAAGGCCAAGAGGAAGAAGCCACATAAGGGGACTCCCCAGTTTGCATGCCGTTAAGTAGTTCACCATTAAGGAGTCAGGACAGATACAATAGGGGCATGAGGATTTATTGTTTGAAAAAATAACAATTGTCAAACAAAGTTGTTATTATAAGTTTCAGCGACACAAAAAGGCATTTCCACCACAATTAGAAATTTCTTTTTTGGAAAGGAGAAAGGTCAGAGGCACCAAAGAAAACTAAGTGGCCAATATCTCTCCCTAAATCTTCTCCAGTGTATATAAAGAAAATAATTCCTTGCAATATTTGGCAATTAAACTTGGAGGAAATACAAAATAAACATTTCCATTAGCAGTGTTAGAAATCACATTCTTAAAATCATGTCTGCTGATTTATCAGTAGCATGATTGTGAGAATATTATAATTTTAATTTTATTTTTTTCAATTAGATACTAATTTCAGCAACTTTCTGATTATGTTATTCCTGAACTTGTAGAGTATGATAATATTTTATTTTTTTAAAATTATTTTTTATTAACAAAAATATGCTGGATGGTGAGCTTTCTCAATATTGTAGTAATAGCAGCACCTTAAATGTATACATGAAATTTGAAAAAAAAATAGTTTTAAACCTGAAATTGAAGTTTCTCACTTCATCTATCAGTCACATAATTCCTATTTTGCACCTGGGAGAAAAAAAGGAAGGATCATCTGGGCCTGTAAAAAAAGCCCAAAATGAAATTAAAAAAAAAATTTTAGAAACCATCTAGTAGCAGCCTTACATTACTACCTCTCCTCATCTTATAGTCCTGGATCAAGACTGCCTTGGTATGGAAGAAATACTGCCTTCCCAACTAGCCTGGTTTTTTTTGGATTGTGGCATGGTTCCTTCCCTAGCTCTGAAATAAGTCTGTCACCAGTGACCTGGTGTTGATGGCATTCCCTGGCCATATACGGTACCAAACCTGCCCCAAAAATAAACTGGTGCAGGCAAATACTTTCTTGATCTGTCATTGCCTTTTCTCTCTGACAAGTATATCCTACCATCATCTGTGCCATTTCTGTATGGATATCTTTACTTCTGAAAATGTTCTGAATCTGGAACGGCAGTGCTGCATCCCCAGAGAGCAAGGAGGCTCACGTACTACCAAACTGAACAGCTTTACAAGGTTTTAGCAAAAGAGCTTCGAATGATGTCCACTTAATCTAAGTAAACGACCATGAAAACTTAAGTGAATGACAACCTTCAGTCAGTAGCCCAAGTAGAGGTACATTAAAGACCAGAAAGGAATGCATGTGTTGGTTGTCAAACAAATCCAATCATTAAGAAAATGAGATTGGATGATGGTTTAAGATAAATACCATTTAAGATAAACATAATACAATATAGAAATACAGTGTCTAAATGCTCTTTTATTTTTCCCAAAGACCCATGCTGAAAAGGCCATCATATCCTCTGAGGACATGGTTTTATCACCATAGTATTGGTGATAAAATATAGGCTCTGGTTTGGTAGATTGAGAAATGTTTTGAACACAGGCAAATTTAAGCAAGCAGCTTTTGAGAGCATGACTTGTGTAGCAGACCACCTGACTGTCCTGTCCTTCTTTCCTCCATCTCCAGTTGTTCTCTAAATCATTTGGTTCAGATTTCACAGTAACATTAAATCAGGGGAGGTGAGTTGGGGATGAGTCTCTCTGTTGTAGGTAGAGACAATTTTGTTTGCATCTGCTACGTCCAAGTTAAGAGTTTACAGACTAGCTCTCATTCTGGGTCTCCATGCTATTGCTGTAGATTGTATGTTGTTCTTTCTTTCTCCTCAAAACACAAAGTGTTTAGCCAAAAATTCATTGAGATTACAAAAATATTCAGTCGCCTTCTCTAGGGAGATTAATAAACCCCATAGCCTGTAAACATGAGATCTTGGAGAAGATAAAGTAGATAGAACATCATATTGCCATTATCATATTTATCTTATTTTACTATTGATAGTTACTAAGTTCTGGATAATAATTTCCCCATGTGTTTTAAAATTGATGTTATATATTTTCACAAAATAAATATTTCTTTATTATGAGGCCATGAAAAGCATTTCTCTATCTCCTTAACTGTACTTAGAAACTTGCAATTATAAAAACTTTTGGGCAACATTTTCTCCTCTACCACCACGCTGGAATATTTGAAAACATTACTCTGAGCAACGGTGAGGTTTTTTCCCACTGTTTGCCAATATTAAAATAGGCTCCATCTGTGAAAGGAATCTCTTCTTTTTTTATCAGACTTGACAAACTGTGAGAAAATGCTAACAGAAATTATTGGTGTGAGGACTGGGAATATAGCCTAAGAGAAACAGACACTTCAAAATCACTGAATGCTGGGACATGCAGAAAAGTTCTCTTTGTGTTTATAAAATTTTTCAAAGGTCACAGAGATCATTTCACTCCCTACTGTTGCGTTGGCCAAAACCAGAGCCTCTTAGAACCGAAACAAGAATGTCAGAGATTTTTACGTTGAAGTTTTAAGCATTTCGTTGTTCTTCTCTCCTCTAATTTCAGAAAAAAGCAAGAGGGCAGGGAGGGTTTGCCATCATTTTGAAATCAAAGAATCTAAGAAGACACTCTAAAGTGACTTGTGCATTTAGATATTATGCATACAGATTTTTTTTTCTTAAGTTAGAAAATATGACAAAATGTAAGTATCTCTCAAAATGAAACAAAATAAAAACTATTAGCACAAGGAAGTTGATAATGTCCCTGTAAAATTAAAATAATGCCCTTAAAGAACATTTCTGGGAGCAATTTTTTTTTTTTTTTTTTTTAAGAGGAACACACATATATTCATACAGGGGTCCCTTCTGGAAGGAAGAGAATGTGTAAAAGATTATAATTTTGACGAAGCCTTTGAGGAAGCCAAAGGAATTAATTTTTGAAACTTTTCTATAGTTAGTGGGGTGATTTGGCGTTGATTCACAAATGGAACGAGAAATCCAGAAAGGGGCAACTGACTGTAAGAGACAGCTGAAAAGGTTAATAGTCATCAGGAGTAAAGAAGCAGATAGACAAAACAGTGAAACTGTGAAAAGGACCAGGAGAGGAAAAACGCAATTCTTTACCTTTCTGCTTAATCGCTTGAGGATGTCCTGAATAAACCTATTTCCCTTTGCACATCATCTTTCAGTCAGTTTTTGGTCAGACTTGGAATACCTTCAGACTAGTACTCTAGAAATGAACTACCCAGTGTCTGTCCTCTGAGTGATTCAGATCTTCTGGAACATAAGTTTTAATCACGGTTACACACTAAATATTTGACTGTATAGATTTCTGCATAAAGAAATAATTATTTTTTCACAAAGCATAAAGCATTTTAAGACATACCCATTCTACTTGCATTAATACTGTGAGTTCATACATTTAGGTCATATAATTTCATAGAGACCAAGGTCCTGTGCTCTAAAAGATCATGACTCACACAACTAAGAAAATGGAAAAGGAGAAAATGAAAAAAAAAAAAAAAAAGGAAAAAATCAGCACCATTCCAGGACATAAAGCTATATACTATAAAGACATCCAACTGCAATTATTAGCAGAAAAAAAAAGTGAAAATTTGGATGGAAGAATTCTGAGGTGAAATATTTGTGCTATTTGTAGCTGTGATGAGCATCAAAGAGAAGCAGACTGTCAGTATGTCTGTATGGAATATTCACTATTGACAAATGCAATAAAAGACATGCTTTCAGAATACGAACTTCTTCAGTGTATGTATAAATTCTACTGCAATATTATCACAGAAGCAAGTAATTTCATTGGCAGAAATTACAAATAAGTCACATGTTCTCATAAGGTCATATGGAGAAATACTGAGAATCTTACTTGCAAAGATATGGTAGCAAAGGCGTGGAAGGGGTGGCATTGGCCCACCCATGAGCGTGGGTGAGAGGAGACCATGTGCTGTCCCATGTCAGACGCAACCAGTTCCAGCCAGCTCCCAGATGGACCTGAGGTCCACAGCTGAGTCCAACAACAAAGCTGGTGGCACTTCTTTGAAAATACATTTAAAGAAGGGTAAAAAACACCGCACAGCATCTGTGAGAGGGAGAAATGGGAGAAAGATGAGAGAAACAGCTCTACAGACACCAAGGTCAACAAAGATGGAGGAGGAGGAGGAGCTCCAGATGCCAGAGAAGAGATTCCCTGGCAGCTTGTGGAGAAGACCATGATGAAGGAGGTTGTACACCTGCAGCCCATGGAGGACCTCATGCCAGAAGGGTGTCATGCAGTTGGATGTGCCTTGAAGGAAGCTGCGGCTCCTGGTGGGACCTGTGGCCCATGGAGAGGAGCCCATGCTGGAGCAGGTTTGCTGGCAGGACTTCTGGCCTGTGCAGGACACATGCTGGAGCAGTTCATGAAGATCTTCAGCCCATGGGAAGGACTCACTTTGGAGAAATTCAGAGGACTGTCTCCCATGGGAAAGACCCCACACTGGAGCAAGGAAAGAGCATGAGGAGGAAGGAGCAGCAGAGAAAACGCATTATGATCTGACCACAGCTCCCATTACCTGTTCCCCTGCGCCACTCAAGAGGAGGAGGAGGTAGAAGATTCAGGATTGACTATAGGCCTGGGAAGACAGGGAGGTTAGGTGGAGGTGTTTTTAGGTTTGTCTTTTTTAATTGATATGCTGGTTTTGGCTGGGCTAGCATTCATTTTCTTCATAGAAGCTCGCATGGGGTTATATTTTGGATTTGTGCTGAAAACAGTGCTGGTAACACAGGGATGTTTTAGCTGAGAAGTGCTCACACACAGTTGAGGCCTTTTCTGCTCCTCAACCCACCAGTGAGGGGGCTGGGGGTGCACAAGAAGTTGAGAGGGGACACAGCCAGGACAGCTCACCCCAACTGACCAAAGGGATATTCCATACCTTATGACATCACGATCAGCATATAAACCTGGGGGAACAAGACTGAGGAGGAGTATGTTCAGAGTGATGGCGTTTGTCTTCTGAGGTAACCGTTACACATGAAGGAGCCCTGATTTCCTGGAGATTGCTGAACACCTGCCTGCTGATGGGAAGGAGTGGATGAATTCCTTGTTTTGCTTTGCTTGCACACATGGCTTTTGCTTTACCTATTAAACTGTCTCTATCTCACCTCACTTTTACCCTTATGTTTCTCTCCCCCATCACACCATGGGGGGATTGAGCAAGTGCCTGTGTGGTGCTGATTCCTGGCTGGGGTTATACCATGGCAATTGGCAATAAATTAAACTAACCTTCCCCAAGTTGAGCCTGGTTTGCCCATTATGGTAACTGGTGAGTGATCTCCCTGTCTTTATCTCAGCCTAGGAGCTTTTCATCTTACTTTCTCCCCCTGTCTTGCTGAAGAGAAGGAATGAGAGAGCAGCTTGGTGAGCATTTGACACCCAAGGTTAACCCACCACATATAAACTAAACAAATGCTAGCTATTAATTTAACTCTCCTGACTATAGGCATGTTTTAGGGGATTTTGGTTGGGTTTTTTTCCCAATTTGTTTCATGAATACCTTTTTGTCTCAAAGTGCTTAAGAGTCTGCAGATTAGTATCTCCGAGAGTATTTTCACCCCAAATGATTAATTAGAGCCACATGTGATATCAATTAGTTGTTAATAAGTTAAGTACGTTTGTTATATTTAGACATTGGTGTAATATGTCTTGGTAAATGGTATAGATTTAAAAAATCAGTGAAAGACACTTTTGACATTAAAATATAACAATGAGTCACCAGAAGGAAAGGGAAATGTTATTGTTTATTGGTGCAAGAACATTTTTTTTTTACTAACCAGTACACTATAGAAGATTGTACCTATGTTAGTTGAGATGCTTTTGCATACCCTAGAAGCAAAACGATACTCACCCTAATCATGAAGAATGATCAGTGAATAAAGAAGTGATATAGTAGCTGTTGGGATGTAGGATGGTGTCTATGATTGCTCTTCCATTTTCACCAACATGAAAGTCTCACGAGTCTCTGCTGGATCAAAGTTCCAGCAACATGAGCATCTGTAGGGTCAGAGATCTGAACACTCATTTGAGAGTGTGCTCCCAAAAGTATTATTTGCTAGGGACACTGTAAGAGAAACTCACACTATAAATGGGTTCTTGGGCAGACTCTCCTATGTAAGATCTTCCTCTGAGTGTTATGCACAAACACTGAAATCCTGACCACAGCTTTGTCAGGAGAGGAGTGAGTCAACTGGATAAGGAGAAGACCTTCTGATTTAGCCTTCATATAATGAGGTAGGGCGTTGGGGGCTGATTGCTTATTTCTTTACTTATGTGTCATTTAAAATTAGCTATGACTATGTTGTGTGTTTTGGATATTGTCAGTATATTATCCTGTTTGCATTTTTCCTCAAACAAATCTCAGTGTGATTGAAGATAATTGCAAAACTGTAGAAAAACTAAACTGTACAGGGATGCCTATCAAGTGCAGTAGCTTACCAGCACATCCTCTCCTTAAGTGCACAGACCAAGTGTAGAGGTGAATTGAGGAATATCAGGAGGCAGAAACATCTACCTGTCACCAGTTGTGATCATGAAGGCATTTCCGCTGTGCAAAAAGATATTGGAGTGCACAGTTATTCCCAGAGTGTGTCAGGGAGAATGGTCTGCCTTAGAGCAAATCTAAAGATTGAAAGCTACTGCCAGAGAGCAGAAATGTGACTGAGGAAAAAAACCTGAGCTTGAAGGTAATTGCTCCTTGTTCTGATGTAAGCTTGGCACTGTAATCATGAGATTAATAGGCTCTCAAATCAATGCCGCTGTTAGGACACAATGTTGTAACAGCAGCATTGAACCCATGCACTTTTATATGAAAAACTAAATCCAAGAGATAGATTTTCCCCAACTTCCCAGGTCATTTGGGAGGGCAGCATGTTCATTAGGAAGACTTGACCTTTGATCTCTTGACACAGGTAGCATAATTTTTGACACAACATCATAAAAGGTCTCCAAGTTTAGAGGCATGATGTACCTGCATCAGTCTGGGGTCACAGTAACCAAGTGACCTTGACTGACCAGGCAGCAGAGGATTTTTTTTTCCCCTCTGCTAAAGTTCATTTTCTTCTGTATTTGACAGAAGCTGAGAGCAATAATTAGCTGAAATAGAAATTTCTTGAGCTTTGCTCAAAACTTCTAGTGTATATAAGTGATGCTTAAAGCTGTTGGTAGATACATGTAGTAAAAATATTCAAACTTAAATTCTTATAAAACTTCATCACAGATCCACAAAGTGACCTGAATGTTGCTTTCAAAATTTTAGGTACTGAGATAGCTGCAGCTGACCTGAAGGCAGGAATATCTGCATCTCAGCTCTCCATTTATTAATACAGACAGCAAGAGTGCAACCCTTTCTTGCAATGAAGTAGTATAGGATAGACTCATCAAAGAGAAAAAAGAACAATAGAAATCATTCAAGTGTGAGATATTATGTAGTGTAGCTTGGTCGTATAGTCTCTTTACTTCTATTTCAAGAAGATAGTAAGCAGAGAAACAAATCCAGACCAAATCAGAAGTGCACAACAGTGTCTCCACATACCGGGGGAATGCTCTACCAGGTGTATGCTGCCAATTTATTGGCCTTTTTCTTCTGGATGAATGATATAGAGGATAAAGGAAATAAATTCACCTAGGAATCTGGCTCTGGGGTATTTAGGGGTTGTATCCTATGATGGGGATTTTCATAACTGTTAACTTCACAAAGCCGAGAGAAGATATATGGAGAAAAAAGGAAGAAGTACAATGCTCACTGTGTCTTTTAGGTCTGGTATGATATTCTTCATTTTGTCTTCTCAATATTTTTTCATCTGTTCACAGAAGCTGTAAGTGTATGTTAGGTTCTCTGATATGCAGCCTAAGTGCAAGTAAAGGCTCCAGTCTGTACATATCTGGAAGAAAGTACTTCAGGTTTTTGGCTTGACAATTCAATTTTTACTCCAGGTGTTTCAATAAGAGAGATAATTCACTCTTAGGCAGGCAAAATGCCATATGAAGTAAGTCAGGAGGGATCTTTCTTGGATAATGCCCTCTGTTTCATTACACTTTGGCAAGCAAGGAATGTTTTATGGCTTTTATTTTCTCTCCTGCACCATTGTACTGATAGAGAGGAGAAAAAACTCTTCAGATAAGGAGCAATGAATGAAAAATAAAAAACAAAGTGACACTTACTGAATGCCAGGACCAGAAGAGCATGTGAATAAAGCCCAGCCATCAAGTCATTACTGATTTTAATTACCCATAGTCACTGGGTAGTTAATGCACTCAATTTGTATATCACTTTCATACAAACTCATAAAGGGTTTTAATGTTTGAAAGAAAGAAAAAAGAAGAGAAGAAGGGGGCGAAACAAAATCTGAAGGGAGATCTACAATTCAGTTGTGTAAGGAATAAAATGGCACCATGATCACACCAATAGCACAAGCTCTGGTAATTCTTTCAGCATCAGTTACATATGTCCACAGCCCAGAAGTTAAATTTCCTTCCATCCCCAAAGAGAGGATGACGTTAAAACTCTTGTTTTGTGTTCTAAACCTGCAACAATACAGTGATTTTTATGTGGTAAGGGATTTGATGTTGTAGTCAAATAACAGCGTTTAGGGAATCACTGATTTTCTGAAGATTTTTGTATTACTTGCACAATAATGCAGAATACGTTTGGGTCAGGAATTGCTTGTCATTATGAAATGGTGTATGAAAATAAAGAGAGAACAGTTAATGAAAGTAACATTGAAAGTAAAAACAGATAGAAGAAGACAGCTGTACCTCATAAAAATGAAAGTCTGTCAGAATGAATTGAGGAATCTGGGTCCAACTAATGAAATTAAGATTTTCAGAAAACAGGCTAAATTGTCCATATTTTGCTTCTATGAAGATATTTTAAAATCAGCTTAAAAATACATCTGTTTTGCATAAACAATATAGTCAAAATTCTGTGTCCCTTAGAATATTTTGACAACATCCAGCAGTTACTGAAATATGAAATTTTTCTGTTGCAAACTGGAATGTACTTTGGTGAATCAGTACCTATTTCACTTTCATACAGGGGCACCACCCACTTCCCACACAGAGTATACGTGTGTTTGCTTTCCCCTATTCATGCTAGCAACACCTTTAAAATCCTCAGGAACTGGTGTTTTGTGTTATTCCAGTTCTCAGTGTTCTCTAATACCACTCAGTTTATGTTTGCTGTTATGAAATGTCCCTTATCACAAAGAACAGGGGAAACACTGACCACCCCCCTATTGCGGAGTGCTTCAAGCCACTGCAGTTTGACAAGATACAAGCAGATAAACCCAAATGATTATTTTTTTCCCCCAAATAGGCCTTTCTCTAAACAGTGCAATGTTCCTATCTGACAAGAATCTCACAGGATTTGTTTGCAATATGACTGGCGAGTTTGTAGCAGAAGTGTAATCAAAATTTTTGTACACATCACAGGGTATGAAAGCCAGAATCCATCAGACTGGATCAGAGGAAAGCTTCTCCTGGGAGCTTCAGCTTGTTGCTGAATGCAGGAGCTCCTTCTGTTGGCAGACAAAATTGAGAAGAGTTATGAGTCAGGCTGGGGAAAGTTACCT
The DNA here is from genome assembly GCF_000699245.1 of Pterocles gutturalis. Lineage (NCBI taxonomy): Eukaryota > Metazoa > Chordata > Aves > Pterocliformes > Pteroclidae > Pterocles > Pterocles gutturalis. The sequence continues at coordinate 5,333 of NW_010145461.1, read as the reverse complement.
AATAAAAGGAAAGCAAAGATAATTTTTGATGGAAATGATGAGCATTTGATAAACTCTCATTCAACACAACTATATACAACCTACTGTTAAGAACATAGAGTAAATAATTCACTAACGTGAACTAAATCTTTGTAATAAAAGGAAATAACAAAGCTTGGACATCACCTTATTTTAAATAAGTGATTCTCACTTCTCTGTTACTTTCTTGGCAAATCTTGTTCTTAGATCTTAGAACTGCAAAGCTATGGTTAAGTTTGACATGAAAATAAAGGAGGCTATTATGGTGAGTAATGCCTTTTTTACAAGTAATATTTTGTTCATCTAGACATCTTTTGAACTACTATAAAAATATTTTACTATTAATAAAATAAAATTAGATTTGCTTGTTTTCTATGTCATCATTACTCAGAGGACTTATTTTGTCAGGCCACTAACTTCCCTGGGTAATCCCAAATCAATTGCTGCTAGTTTTATATAAGGATTAATATCTTGTCAATAGATGCAATCCCATCAGGGTTAGTTAGGGAGAAACATGGAAGAATGGATTTAAAACATAGACTGCCTTGAAGTCTGAAATAGAAACCTAGGAGTTTTCAAACTTACAGTAAAAGTTATGATCCTGATATTTTAACTGATATCTACTGTGAATAAAATCTGTGTTACCATTCCGAGAAGTCTGGAAAGGTGAAAAAACATCTCCTAATTTCAATGTACAAATGGTGTAAGAGTAACCATGATTTTTTTAGAGACAAATTTTGAGAAGAACTCAGAGAGTGTCAGAGAATACTGCAGTACAATTGAGAAATACGAAAACAGAACCTGCAGTTGGTCTGTGCTGTAAGCTGGAGACATGGGTGAACGCTGTGAGAGAGAAGTGGTTTTATTCCCAAGAAAAGTTTAAAAAAAAAAAAAAAGAATAAAAGTTCTTATAGACAACTATTAAATTTCTACCTAGTGTCATACAATTTTCCCCCCAAAAAAAGAGAACCAAATCTACAAGTGCTTAAAAAAACCACTAAATCTATATCCAGGTTCCTTGTTCTGTCACTGTTTATTTCTCATTGTTTCTAAAGTCAGTCAGGTCACATGATTTATGGCAGATGTGCTTATATGCCTTCATAGCTATATGTATCTATAACATGTATTTTAAAATAATATTGTCTTTAATTTTGATGAAAACCATCTCTGACATATTGGATCAATACTGGATACCGTTGCACACCCAGCACCATCAATCCAGTCTTCTTATTATACATTTTACATAAATGCTGAATGTTACCTGCAGTTACACATTGGGGTTGCTCTGTTCTCTGCCAGAACACAGTTAGCTGTGGTTTTCTATCAATTTTCATAGATTATAAAGTTAGAAATGTAATATGCTCAAAACTACTTACCAAACAGAAGATTTTGGTTATAGGTGTTTGTCTATATCAGGTTAATAGATTTCAGCTTAATTCAAAAGTCAGACAAAAGAAGGTCTGATATAACCATAGATGCCAGAGTGGTTTCAGTTAATAATTTGGAAGGGTTATCTCAATACCCCTCATGATGCAAGCATAGCACCCCTGAAAGAGCCCTTCTTTTACATCTGTACTGTTCAGGAACCTCTCAAATCTGGGCTCACCTCTCCTTACCAGAACTAACACTTGAACAAGCTGTAGCAAATGGAGAGTTCTTTTACTGCCTTCCAAATAATCTTAACTTCTTTCTCTATCTCATGAAAACAGGCACCATGTCAGAGGTCTAAAAGAAAATTAATTTACATGTTTTAAAAAACCTCAAACCTACAAATAATTATCCATTTCATGCAAGATTTTTTCATGGTTTTGAGAAACTGCGTAGATTTCAATTGACCCACGGGTTTACTCCGATGTGAAAAAAAGCATGTAATAATAGAACTCACAGTTACTAGCAAAGGGATACAAAATTTTAGGCTTGTCACAAAAATTGAGAAAAAAACTGACAAGTCAAAGAATGCCTTGTTTCAAACATCTGTTGAGTGGGAAGGGAGACTGAATACTAACATAATCAAATGATATCTTATAGCTCACAGTTTGTCTGATATGTTAATGACTTGATAAATTAAATACTAAGTCAAACTACCATAAAATAAAATTGTACTGTCCTCTCAAGACTTCATTATGGACTGGGGAAGCAATTGTGCCATATTTATACGTGTTAAGAAAAACAATAAACCTAACCCCACAATGATTTTTGATAAGTAGCATCAATCAGTCCATGTTAAATTGATGCACTTCAGATGTCCTCTAGAAGTTAAAAATAAATTATGGAGAAGAGACATTGTAAGTTAGATTAGGCATTCAAGCATATATGGTCCAGAAACAAAATTATCTACTTGTAATAGTCATTCTGATCTCACTCAAATGGAGAGAAAAATCTTGCTGATTTGAAGGATACGGGGTGAAATGTACTTAGAAGAGTAAATATTGGCTTCGGGCAGTACAGTGCAGAGGTATATCTGCAATGGTTTTTAATACTGGTTTTTAAATTCAGGTTCAAGATCACTGAACCAAGTGACTGTCTTGCATTTTTTAATCATTAACATTGTGGCAGTGAATTCAAGTGTATCAATTACATTGCACATCTGTGTGTAATAATTTGAGATGCAGGCTTAAATCACCTAGTCTGCAGTGCGCTTGCCTCTCCTGGCTGCTGAGATGCAAAAGGAGGTGACAAATCCTACCAATCTCTCCTCCAGGTAAGCCACATATTCTGCATCAAAGCCATGAACCACCGCTCTTTTTGGAGAGCATTGACAGCACGTGCCAGGATTTGACCTCAAATACTCGTACATTGTTCCATCAGTGCCACATGGAGTCTTGCTAAGAAACTTTTCTGGAGTGAGGAAATCTGCTACTGTTTGTGGTTGAAAGGACATGTGTTACTGAAGGCACCAGAGGCTTTTCTTGATGTGTTTCCTGGAACTTTACAATCCCCACTGATAAGCTGGATATAGACTGCCTTCAGGGGACATGACAACATTTAGAGAAAAGCTAAAACCTCTTCATGGTGAGAGATGCTGTTCCAGCAGCTTGCCTCTGCCCAGTCCAAACTTGCTACAAACAGAATTTCCTTGTCCATCCTAAGTCAATTATCCCCTTCCTCCTCTCCCATAACAAGACACTTCCATTGCCTTGGAGACTCCGGACTAACAAAACATTCGTGCATGTTGTGCTTTCTGTGGAAACACTATTGTCCAGCAATTTTCCTTTGTTGAACACAGAGTTGATAATAGTACCAGTTCAAAATAGATCCTCTCCCCTGGCATTGCCCATTAGGAATTACATTTTATTTTGGAACATAACAGTCCCAATGAGGAAACACACAGGGTTAACCTTGGCTGGATGCCAGGTGCCCACCAGGCCCATCTATCAGTCCCCCTTCTGCAAAATAAAGGGGGAGAATAAGATGAAAAACTCACGGGTCGAAATAAAAGCAGCTTAATTAAAGCAAAGGCCAAGGCCACGCACAGAAACAAAATTGTATGGACTAGCCAATCCGGGTCAGCTGTCCTGGCTCTGCCCCCTCCCCAGATGGATTAAAAACACCCTGCTGGCTGCCAGGGTGACACTCAGCACTGGGAGGGCTGCTGGGGGGATACTGACTCCATCTCAGACAGACCCCATACAAGATCGTTTAGATAGGGTCTCAGTCATCCCACAATATAATTTCATACTAGTGCACGTTCTCAATACCATAATGAGCAAACTGCGAACCTCAGTGGGAAGGGATAGTTCATCTGCAAGTGGACACCCACCCACAGGAAATGTAAGAAGTTTTCTTACAGTGAAATGCAGCACACATGAAGACATTGCCTTTGTTAATTCCAAAGAAGTTAACAAGATAGTTTCTTTCACTCTTTTATTTAAAAAAAAAAAAGTAAGCTATTCTATAAATTCAGTATATAATACAATAAAATTAATTAACCATCAATAAAAATAACCCATCCCTAAACAAACCCAAACAAAACAAATCAAACCATAAATTCGTTATAGACAAGAAGAATCAGCAAGGCCCCAGTGACACAAGTCTCTTTGCACGTCCTTTCACCAGGCTCTCTCCCCAGCAGATGTTCCACCCACATTCTCTGTTCTGTCTCCAGATCATCATGGTCCTTTTATGTCAAAAGCAGATGTTTCCAGAGATCCTGGCTTGTCTTTCTTTAATCCTCTGGGCACACAGCCCAAATGTGCCTGGAGGAAGAAATCTGCATCCACAGATGTCTCAGGGTGTGCTGGTGACAACCCTTTCTCTGGCCAGGACCTCAGACAAAAACACAAGCTGTCTGTCCAGCTCTCTTACCCAAGATTTTGTTTCACTTCTTTCAGCTCCTTTTGGAGTTTGACAGTGAGTTTCTCTTTCTGCTCTTGTAGCTTCTCATCAGAGGTTTCCTGGGTTTGGGAAGAAACATAGAAATTAAAAATATTGCAAATTCCCTCTTAGATGAGCCTGTAATTAAATGTGCAGCAAAAAGGAAGGCAAAAAGTATACTATTAATTTCCAGTTTTTTTCTTGTGCAGTACATCCTGAATCAGCCTGTTTTTTGCGTCTTTCTCACTAAAATAAATCTTTGCAAGTGAGTCTTTCTGTTCTTTTGTGTCCTTCCCAAGAGGATCACTTAACAGATCTTTATCAGCAAGAAATCAGAAAAATGAAAGATAACCAGCACTGGAAAAGAGACCAGGTAGCTGGATCTACACCTTGACAAACATGACACCAACTGTCAGTGAAACTGCTCTCAAGGTGGAAAGCACAGACGTAAGAGGACTACCTCTCCAGTGCCCTTAACAACACACCAATGGAGGTTTTAAACATGTTTCTAGCACAAACTGAGCAGCTACAGCTTTGGCATCCTTCTTACTTGAGAGTCCTCACTCCCCTTCACAAAGAAATGCAAACTGTTTAACAATGGTAAGGTTTTACTATGCATGCTTTTCATAAAGCTCTCTTGCACAGTACTATGCAGAGCTGGGAGCAAATTTGTAGCCTGTAGCTGAGGATGCATTTGTCGCTATGTCGTGGTTTATAAAGCCACAGGGACAGTTTTTGCTAAACACCTGGTGGGCTGAGGCAGGGACAGGGAGGGTCTCTCTCACCACTTAGGGTCACAGGCAAGAAACCGACACGACTTGAGAAGAACAAGGAAACAACTGAATTTATTAACTATTTACAAGAAGCAAGATACTGAGAGAGAGAAACCTGCTACAGCAGGTCAGTTCGCAGAAGCCAGGTAGGCAGCTGGATGGCTGCACCGGCCCACCCGAGCCAGGCCCTGCCTATGTTATTCGCAGAGGCACCGATGGGCTCAGCCC
>NW_010145460.1:0-1403 GCF_000699245.1 Pterocles gutturalis | reverse complement strand
GGCCAGACTGTCCAGAGGGTCATGGTGAGCTACCAGGTGCAGAAGGTGAAGCGCGAGTGCATCGTGTGGAGCATCGCCTTCCTCTCCTGCGGCACCGTTGTCACCTCGGATTCCTTCGGGAGGGTGCAGTTCTGGGACTGGGAGCGAGGGACGCTGCTGGAGTCCCACACCGTCAGCACCTCGGCTGTCCTCTCGCTGGCTGTCTCAGAGGTGGGTGAGTCCCCTCGCGTCCCCCCCTCTGGGCTCCTGTGTGCAGGGACAGAGGCGCTGGGGCCGGAGCTGCCTGGCTCGGTGCCGCTGGGACAGCCGGAGCGAGGCTGCCGGTCCTTGCCTGCCTCCCACACTGCCCTCAAACCCCTTCCCCTTTTCCAGAAGGAGGACAGCATCGTTGTGGGCACCTCGACTGGGGCCACGTACCAGTTCCAGCTGCTGCCGGTGAAGATGGGCAGCCTGGAGAAGCGCTGGGTGCGGACAAAGCCCTTCCAGCATCACACTCACGACGTGCGAGCCGTGGCGCACAGCTCGACCGCGCTCATCTCCGGGGGTAGGACTGTCTGCGGTCACGGGGAGGACTCGGGTCTCTGTCCCCGGTACCTGTTCGGCTGAGCTCTGCTTGGCTTCCAGGCCTGGATGCCCAGCTGGTGATCCGCCCGCTGATGGAAAAGATCCAGAAGAAAAGCTACGACGCAGCGCTCCGCAAATTCACCTTCCCCCACGTAAGTGCTGCTCTGAGCAAGGTCTTGTGCCTGGTGAAGCTGCCAGCAGGGCTGGTCCCCCTCCCTGCCCCGCTGGGTCCCCCTCCCTGGCCCTGGAGCATCTGAAGCGGGTGAAGGGATAGAACTTGGCGAGCTTGTCTTGCTGGTCCTGCTGGATCTCCCTCTCTGGGCTCCCATCCCCTGGGATCCAGTCCTTCCTCTCCCCCACTCCGCAGTCTCTGGCCCCCCGGGGCATGTCGGCTTTGGCCCAGCCCTTTGCCAGGCTGCGGGTTCACGTCTGCCCGTTTCTGCACGCAGCGACGCCTCGTCTCCTGTGCCAGGAAAGCCCGTCTGCTCCTCTTCCAGTTCTCCCAGCACCTGGAGCTCTGGAGACTTGGCTCCACCGACGAGACCGGTGAGTCGCGAGGCCCCGCTGTCCGGTGCACGCCCTGTGCCAGAGCCCGCACGGGGGGGTTGGGGAAGGGTCTGGGGTCTCCCTGGGGGGCTGCTCCCCAGGATCCCCAGCAGCTCGACAGGACCCACGCGGTTTCCCCACCGTCAGTGGTGTGCCGTGGGGCTTCTTGTTGTCCCAGGAAAGGACGGCGAGGTCCTTCCCTTGCGCCGCATGCCCGAGCACCTCCTGCAGCTCAAGAGCAAGGTAGGGCTGAGCAGGGCTGGGGCTGGGGTCTGTGCTGGTGCCTGCCTCGC
>NW_010145459.1:908-1430 GCF_000699245.1 Pterocles gutturalis | reverse complement strand
TGACTCTGCTCCCAGGTGCAGTTTTGGAGGGCTCCGGGGCAGCGTTTTTGCTGCAACGGGGTTTGCTCCGGCGTTGGCAAGACCCCCGAATCCAAATCATGTTGGTTGACCTTCGCCAACTCCTTTGGCCAACCATTGGGCATGAGCGGGGCCAACAAAGCGCCGGGTTGTCCCCCGCTGCCACCACCGCGTGCCCGGCGCTCGCCCAGCCGGCTGACGCTCACCACCGACTCGCTGTGTGCCAGGATGGTGTCCTTGTCCTTGCGCCGTGCCAACTCCTTGCGGTCCCGGTGACCGATGAACCAGCAGACACTGAAGCCGGAGATGACGGCGCCGATGACGAAGGCGGCGACAGAGGAGATCACCAAGAGGTTCACCGAGACCAACCCATCTGGTTCGTCCACGAAGCTCTCAGTCACCAGTCCTGGGTGGTGGCAGGGTGGGTGATGGGGGACACACATCAGGGGATGGTTGTGGTGGGGAACTGGTGGTGCCCCCCACCCACCCATCCATCCATCCACA
>NW_010145459.1:274-779 GCF_000699245.1 Pterocles gutturalis | reverse complement strand
CCACCCACCCAACCACCCACCCATCCAACCAACCACTCACCCAACCACCCATCCATCCATTCATCCAACCAGTTACCCAACCATCCAACCACTCACCCATCCAACCACCCAACCATCCAAACACCCAGCCATCCATCCAACCATCCATCCAACCACCCAACCATCCAACCAACCACTCACCCAACCACCCATCCATCCATCCATCCAACCAGTTACCCAACCGTCCAACCACTCACCCATCCAACCACCCAACCATCCAACCACCCAGCCACCCATCCCCGAGCCCCATATCTGCCCCGCACTCACCCTCGCACTCGCCCAGGTGGGACGTGCTGCCGCCGGCAATGTCCTGCTCAAAGGCCACCCTGGGGGGGTGCAAATTTCGGGGAAGGAGTGGTCAGCCAGTCCCTAATATCCTGGCAGAGGTCTCCCAGCTTGCAAGTGATGAGTTTGCTAGGACTCAGCGGTAGGGCGGTTGCAGGTGGCCCTGAAACCCTGCTGTCCC
>NW_010145459.1:0-213 GCF_000699245.1 Pterocles gutturalis | reverse complement strand
AACAGACCCCCAACAGGGACCCTGGTCCCACACCACGCTGTGCCTCAGTTTCCCCCAGCCATGCTCCCACCCATGCTGAGCCCTTCCCAGCCAGATCCCAGGCCAGCTCCTGGCAGGGACCCTGGTCCCACACCACGCTGTGCCTCAGTTTCCCCCAGCCATGCTCCCACCCATGCTGAGCCCTTCCCAGCCAGATCCCAGGCCAGCTCCTGG
>NW_010145458.1:0-34137 GCF_000699245.1 Pterocles gutturalis | reverse complement strand
TGTAACGCTTCTCGAGCTCTGTTGACATGAGCGCCGCGGGCAGCAGAGCAGAACCTCCTCCCGACCCTCAGGGCGTGCACGTGTTTTCCAGGTGACTGACAATGAGGCACGTCCTGTGAGCATCGACCCTTCCTTGGGAGACTTCGTTCCTGAGACGCAGTTGAGCAAATTCTGGTTTCTGGGACTAATTTCAACTTAAGTAAACAACAGCCCTTATTTTTTTTTTTTTTTTAAAGTATTCAGAGTAGTTCGTCAGTTATCAAAACCAGTCTGGGTTGAAGTTTCAGACGCTGCATTCACGCTGTGCTCCCGGAGAAAAACCTCCCCTTTATGACATGAAAACTGGTTTATAGTTGTGTATGAAGAGCAGGTATTTTATTCTGAGCATTTTTTTTTCCCTGACAGACATGCACGTGTCCAAGAGCGCCGTATTTACGAGAAAATCTTCGGTCTTTATAGACGTCAAGTAACAAACCACACAAATCCTCTGGATTCTGGAACTAGTACAGGGATCAACAACCAAAAACTTCATCAGGGCACGCTTGTCTAACGCTTGTTTTTCACCATTTACTCAATCACATAACAGATTAAAATATTACATTAAAAAAATGTACTTCTAACACAGTCCACAGGACACTATTCCTTATACTGAAGTAGGACAAGAAAAATTCAGGAGCCAAGAGTGACCCAGGATGACCATCATCTCAAGAAACGGCGTTTATTCATCTGAGTCCAGGTCACTGTCTCCTGCAATGGAATGAAAGTCCTCGCTGTCTTCCTCATCCTCAGACAAATGGACCTGACTCAATACACTGGGCCCACAGCGCTGCTGTTCTTCCTCTTCCTCCTCTTCTGAGATCTCATACCCGCCAATGCTGCTGAAGCTGGTATCTCTTGTGTTGGATTTTGGGTCCGGTTCTTCATAGCTGCCATAACTAGAAGAAAGAAGATGCTCTTACCATACCATCATTTCAAATCAGCTGCTGATATCAACAATTCTGTATCTAACTCCTGTAAAAGGTCCCTGCCTTGAAGTCCTTGGGGAACACTCAGAACCACTGTGCACTTCAATTCTGTCAATGGCCAGCTTTATAAAATAAAATAAAAAACCAAAAAACAGTTCTCCTGATGCAACAATTTTCTACCTCATCCCACTGATATATTCAGGGCAGGAAAAAGAGATTGCTCCAACACTTTCCATCTGTCACCTTTACTGCAGCCAGGAAGGCAGACAGCCCATTCTCATTGTCTTCTCTAGCATTTTCTGCTGACTATTGTCATGGTACAGAGCTGGACCAGCCATTTGCCTGAATCAGCATAGCTACCTGTATGATAATTTATCAGGCAAATATCAATAATAGCATTAAGGGACTAAATTCCACAAGTAGAAAAAAAGCAGAGAATCTAATGGTAATACTTTACAGAACGGCCAGAGAAGGAAGAGAACATCAGTATTCTTTGAAGTGAATGCAAAAAAATAAAGCCAATAGTGCTGTACTTGTAATTTTCTAATAATGGAGCTCCTTCCAAAATACAGAATATGCATATTCCTATGCTTTTGGACTTCAACTAAGCAGCTTCCTTTCACATAAGGAAATGCTTATTCTTAGGGAAAAAAAAAAAAAAAAACAACAACAAAAAAAACCCCAAAACCAAAAACAAAACACATGAAGTTAATCAGCTAAATCATCTGTTAACTTCAAAGGCATCTTGTAGTTTCTGAGATGACCTATAAAATCCTTTATTTGTCCGGCCTTCAAAAACCACTCTGTACAGGAAATCATCTAACCTACAAGAAAGAACATTTTTTGAATTTAACTAACATTTTTATTAATGAAAATCTTAACAGCAAAACCAAATTTCTCTCGACAAGAAGTAAATTGCAATTATGGTAATTATGGTTGCAACACTAAAAACAGTGACAAAATAACTTAAAATAATGAGATATTCTTCAGCTTTTTATGATAAACACTTTGGAAATCTTTAAGAGAAGAGATTGTGTTTTGAAGAATTATTTTAACAAGATTCTCAGCTTTAATTACCTGATATTACTGTCCTCCATAACATGAGATGTCTCCCCACCATCTCCTTCGTAAGACATCATGCTTTCTTCATTGTCCATGCCCATTCTTGTGTTCTCTTGAAGAACATGAGGTTGTTTAGGTCTCACTGCATTGGGCTCCACATCTGAGTCACTGCCACTCTCACTCAGTTGGATAGCTGTGTAATAAATCAACATTTGGTCACAAATCAACCATTTTTTTTTGTCAGTTACATACCCACTGTCTTTGTTTAAAGGTTACAATATTGACTGTAAGGAATGTATACAAAATAGTGTCTCCACAAGGCAGCAGAAAGCCTATCTGGGAGGTGATGCCACTGACTGAGTACCCAATTCTGATGTTGTTCCAAAGCAATTTCATTACCACCATTACTCAAAAAGGCTTTAAATGCTTGTCTGCTCTAAATAATTCAGCCCTTCCTCCCCCCCCTAGTAATTTTCAGAAGCCATTGCTAAATACCACTATCAGCTTTTCTGCACGGCAATTTGTTTAGTAAAACTGGGAAACAATCTGAAGAACCTCCAGACACCTCTTCCAGTTCTTGATAACATTGACCACACTGTTTCATATCAAAATACATGTGCTTTTACTAAACTGCCCATTCCTGGCTCTGCACACCAAATCATAGTCCCAGTCTTTTCAGAACCATTTGCAGTTTCACTTTATGAAATACAATTGACCAGATCTTAACTCTGCTTTCTTCTGTGCCCATATGTACAGCACTCCTATTCCACTTTGTTTGCAGTTCCATTTATGTTCATCCAGTTTTCTTATCTTGCCCTTTGGTCTCTCTTTCACCACTAGACCACCTGGCCACATATCCCAATTATGCTCTATGCTCTCTACTGCATGTTTTTGTGATGGAAGCATGGGTGAACAACCAGTTCCTATTCAACCTTTTATAAAAAAGGACACCTACATGAGAAAGGATTATCTCCCTCTTCATCACTCCCATCATCATCATCCTCTCCATCCGACATGAGCAAATCTTCATAGAGTACACTGGCCTGGGGCTGCTGGGCTGATCCTTCTTCTTCATCAGCAAGGTCACCATCTGCATCTTCAACTTCCTAGGTCATACAGAACAGGGATAATGAAGATCAAACAACGTATAAACTACTGCTGCCATTTCCAGCATATGCCCATCACACTGTTCATTCTGAAGTATTTACTCATTTTGTAACGCTAACAATTTAAAAATTACATTTAAGAGTCTAGCTATTCTATGAAATCTGCTGTCTTTCCAGGTGGCAGACACAGCAGAACACTTATACGATGGAGACTTCTACCACAAGTATGCAAGTCAACACATAGACTGTCGCTGTGATTTCTGTAAATATACTCACTGGAGCTGGAGTCTTGGGTTTCCCATCATCATCCTCATCAAACCCTTCAATATCTACGTCAGAGTCTTCCTCGCCCAGCCTACCTCGTCCCTGGCGCATCTGAATGGGGAACACAAATAGCAATGCCATTGAGGAAGGCACTACTGGACATAAACCAAAGGGTATGACTGACATCTGGCCACAATGATGGATGCAGGAGTATGGGTTGGGGAGGAGTGGGGCAAGACAAAAAGAAAAATAGATGTATATCACTCTCAGTGCAATGATCCTTTCTCCCTTTATTCCAAGATCAGAGAGCATACAGTCTCCACACGCTTTTATCCTGATGTGCTCATCCTTGAAAAGGGAATCTCCAGCCTTACAGCACCAGTTCTTTGTTCTGCTGAACACCACTAGATTTTAAAAAGTGCTTATTTTCACAAAATATTTTAAAAGCAGACAGCAGTTTCCAACAAATCTTCTCCTGCTCTTGTCTCTCCTGTTCTTCCCTCAGTCACCAGGAGTCCAAGGTGGAGCTGACATGCAGATTCTGTCCCAAAGACTATAAATTGAAAGTCTATAGAAAGCTTGAAGATTTCCAAATCTAGAAGGCATTCTCAAAGCTACAGACAGCAACAATACCAGATGGAACTATTCATATTCAATCTCTGTTTGTCTGGATTGCTCAGAATAGCTCTCATTAGTCTTTCTGGTACCACCTTCAGTCTCACCGCCCTCCTCACCTTCTTTCTCCTGGTAATTTTTTTTTCATGGTCATATTACTGTATGTCCTTCTGCTATTCCCTTTCCTCCAACAATTTTTTTTTTGTTTAATACAGAATAAAGACTAAGAAAAAAATATTCAGTGGTTACTGTAACAAGTTCATTTATAATTATTTAATACCTTTAACCTGTCTGCTTTTTTTTCCAACTATAAGGTATCTACAGCTCTCTCCTAGGCGTTTGTACAGCTTCTAGTCATCACTGTATGCAGTGATAATGATCTAATTATCATCTTCAAAATCTGTAGAATATACTTCACCATTTCCCTATTCAGAATCAACAAGGGATTGCATATTAGCCCTTTGTAGCATGAGTCACCAGGTTTCTGCTCCCAGAAGTAGTGAAGCAAACAAATATCTGGCCTTAAGCAGATTCTTTTGCAGCTTTTGATTCTCTATTCTTTGTTTCACAGTGTTTCAATTCCCCGTGCTCTTCAAATTTTTCCTTTTCCCTCAGAGCAGTCAAAATGAAAGAAATTGCGTAAGTTTTGAAATGGATTCCTTTCTCTGCTTGGGAAACCTGCTGATAGTCACGTGTTTCCTACAAAGTAATTGCCTCCTTTCAGTAATTTGCTTATACAACCCAACTCTGCAACCACATGAAAAAATTGAGGATTCTGACCTGAGTTCCTCGCTTCTCTGGGGCAGTGATGAGAGTGTCCATAGCAGACAAATTGCTTTCATCTTGATAGACTGAAGCGTCATGTGACATACTGAGGGAAGTGTTGGTATCATACAAATCAGGTGGCTAAAGTATATGTGGAAACAGGAGACATAACATTCTCAGGCACTGAACTGAGACTCGAACAGTATCTTGAGACGCAAGACTGGGATTTCAGGACCAAATGCAACATGTATTTTTTTGGCATGGTCTTTATATTATTAAACACTGTTTAATCAAAATAAGCTATTTATTCTTAAAGAACAAACATGGTATGGCTCACAACCTCAGGTTTGAAGTGTGCCAAACAGCAGGTTTTAAAATAGAAGTCAGTACTTCTATGCAGTGCAGTCCTGCAGAGGCCAGAATCATAAATGGACTCCAAAAGGATTAGATAGCTTTACAGAGAAGAGGCCCCTCTGCAGCTCATAAATACAATGGTGCAGGTGCAACACCAGTGTAAGGTGCCTGAACAGCCACCTGACATAAGCAGAGAGGTTTCACTTTAAAACGGACCACTGAATGTTTGCCTCCACTTATTCTGGTCCCTGCCAGAGACAGAATACTTGACTACATCAACCTTTGGTTTGACTCAGCACGGCCCTTTTAATTTCCATTCCTACAGTGGAAACGGTGTTGCAACCAAAATGCTGCTATCAGAACTGGAAAAAGTCTATCACATATGAAAGAGAATTGATTGAATGTCAAAACCTTCCTATGTAAATCACTCCCTCAAGAGTCCCTAAAGCTGACAAAAGCAAGAAAAAAAAGCCAATCTGTAGTTTGCATGCCCTCTGACCTCTGAACAGTTAATGAGGAACTACAGATTAGGATTTTGGTAAATGCTGTTGTAGTACACAGTTTATAATATCATGACAATCATGAAAGTGTTAACAGCAGCAGCAATACCATTTAAATTAGGCAAAACAGCCTTCCTGAGAATTTAAACAGACATGTAAACCACAGACAACTCTCTACTTGCTTTATTTGCTTTTTATATCCTCCTGGAGTCCAACTCCTGAAGACACATATGGGGAGATAAATATGAGTCATCACAACTGCATTTGAAATGAAGTGACCTAAAGCAAAGCAACCATCACCAGAACTGCCATCTGTGACAAGTTTGGGAAGTGGGAGAGTACCTCCAGCCAAGAAGCAGAGGGAAAGGGTGACTTTCAGATAACAAGTTCAAGGGAGAAGCTCACGAAGCTCTCTCCTTTAGCACACACACAGAAAGAGCAGACAGCTAACACAGTACACTGTTCAGGCCTCTTTTCCTCTCTCTGGATCACCAACTTGGAAAAAAATCAGAACAGGTAATACTGTTCTTGAGAAGGAAACCATCAGACAGAAGAATGACATTTTTGTCCCTCATTCTCTGAGGTACATGTAATCTTCCTTGAAATGTGTCAACAGTTTCAACAACTTCTCTCCAAAGACTCCCTTGCAGCCTGACACTTCCCATTGCCAGAAAGGTCTTTTTCCAGGATACTCAGTATTCCCACCCCATTGAATTCAGTCATCATTCCTAGCAAGTTCTTTCTTAGCTTCCTGAAATGCTACATTTTGGGCTTTTTTTTGTGGGAAAAGATGGATGAAGGATGATAAATACTGCCACCAAAACTGTTTGTAGCCTGCTATCCTGTCTCCAGCCATATAATCTTTGTATATTTATTGCCTAAACAAATTTTAAACTAATTTTTCACTTAAAAATAATCTCTATAAGATCTTGAATTTTTCCTGAACTTCAAGTCCCTCTTTTCTGCTCTGACTTTACTAAAATTAAATGCAACTTTCCAGATGTAACCACACCGGACTTGCACAGAATAGCAAAAATATTCTTCTACAGTTAGGATGAACAACTGCAAAGAGAGCTTTGCTCTGTCTTCCTATACTGGGTATGCAACATTTGAATTTTGATCATTCAGTTATTACCAGAGAGATCTTTCCCAAGGCTTATGAACGTCAACAGTTTTTCCAAATAAACAAAAGGCATACCTCAGACACTAGGATGACATTCCCTGAACCATTACTTAACTTACTGGGCAAATTCCAAAGGCAATTTTATTTTTCAGGCATGAACTTATCATTCCTGGTGAAAATTTTTTACTGATGTTTTTAAAAACAACAAAACAGCCCAAGGCAAGAAGCAGCATTTAAAAAAAAAAAGTCTAAATAGCTTATGAAACTTTACCAAACTGTAAACACTGAAAAAGGAGTCTGTCATACAATCTGCAGTATAAATTATGCTTCCAACTTGGTCTATAATACATATAAAATAACTGACACACATAACTGTCTGCTATAAAATACTAATGAAGAGTAAGAAATGTTATTTCCATTAGAACAAAAATAAAGAAATGTAAAGAATCCCACCAAAGAATGCAGGATGAGTCATACTTTGCTGACCATATCAGGCAGTTTTTTTGCTCATAGCAATAAGCCTCTTCAATAATACCCCCACCAAACAGCTCTCTGGATTCTTCTCAGCGCTACAGTATTGGTGTATTTTCCTCATGTTCTCCTTCCATTTTCACTGCTTGCCTTCTGAGGGTTTCTAACTTGCAGAGTCTTTGAATCTCCAGCCTACACTCAGTTTTACATGACTGTACAATACAGTTCATCTTGAGACCAGTTTTGCAAGTTGCTTGGGAAATACCTTCTTTGTCTTAGGTGTCTCACTCTCTGAAGCACCAACTGCTTCTTATATTTATCCTTAAAAATAGCTATTAGCACACCATCCAACCAGATACTCTGCTAAAAGACAAACTGCAGACTGATGGAGAATAGTAAACAAAGAGGGACCTCTAGATCAAACATCCAGGACACTGAAACTGAAAGAAAGGACATGAAAACTTTGCTTGGTCACTTGCCTGTGGAGTGTAGGGACCAGGAGTCATAGGATCAAGACTCTCCAGATCTGCCTCCTCTAGTGCTGCTTCCTTAGCAGTAGAGATATCTCTCTCAAGTTGAGTCAGGTGCTCATCGTACTAAAAACAAAGCAGCTTGCTAAGGTTGCAGAACAGAAAATCCAAACATACAAAAATATTACAGTAGAGTTGTCCCCATACCTCAGCTAAAGTTTGGTAACAGATGTTTACAATCTCCTGGGCTGTTTTTGTGTACTGACTGTCTGGCCCTGTAAGAAAGTAGGAAACAAATCTCTTCATGGATACTGACATTTGCTCAGTTCCAGCTGCTGAGACAGAAAGACTGGTTTTGGTTACACAGCTCTCATGACACAGGTCCCTAAATCCCAACACCTTCTGATCTAAAGAGAAATATAAAGCAGGGTTCACATTCAGCTAACCAATAACAACCAGTTAACAAGTGCAACCAGTTTAGTTTGTTCCAGCATTAAAAATATTATTTAGGAGATAAGAAGGTTGTACCTTGTCAATCTCAAGGAAGTTCCCAGAAACAAACCACTGAAGCAGAGATGTGTACTGAACAAGTAGAAAATCCTCCCCAAATGTAACTGCCCCATTCTGCACAAGATGGTAAATAAAGCACCACGTCACAGTGAAAACATCACTGCACTGTTTAAGCATTAGCAGGAAAGGAAAGCAACAATCAAGTTCAGGATTCACAGCTTCAGACTTTGACAGCACTACAGAACAGGTGCCCAGATGTATTAATTTAAGTACAGAAGGCAGCTGAAGTCTTATTTTCACCACCTACCATTGTACTTAATGCTGTTGGCAAGGATGAGGTTAACATCATCCAGGAAAGTCTCTCTGTTCTGGTATTTGTGTTTGGAGATATTCTGGAAGAGATTGTCACCCAGTAAGTCATCAAGTCTAAACATCTCTCAAGTGGCTGCTCAGTTCAAGCTACAAACCTTGCGGATAGTCTCCAGATCCATTGGATTAGCAATCACCTTGTAATAATCAGGAACAAACTTCTTGTTAACTGGATGATGAAATGGCCAAGACTGAAAGAAAGAAAACAGACAAGTTTAAAAAGCTTCTACATGGAATTTTTTACAGTTTGAGCTACGAATTTCATAAAGTCTCCAGAACTGCTTAACAATTAATATGTATGGGAAGTATTGTTCACACGGCATCTTGAATCCAATCATTTAGCTTCAGGAGGGACACAGAAAAAAAGATCTACCAGATGGATCTTTAACTAGCTATGTTGATACCTGCTTGACAGTAGGAATGTGTAATATAAAATAATAATCATACAAAGGACTTTTCTATTTAATATCGTTTCCTCTACAACATAACTGCAGTGTCCAGCAAGAACACTTATGTACAATATGGAAAGAATATAAACCTAGGTCTGATCTCACAACTGTGTATATATATACACCAGTTTAACAGTTCATCATGGTGTGGTGGCATAGAAGAACTCTAAAATCTGTTTCAAAACATCAGAAATGAGAACTTGGTGACAACAGAGAATGGAACCAACAAAGTTTTTAAACTGGACAGGCATTAAGCCCTCTCTTATTCAGTCTAACTATTACAGACTCTTGTTCGTTATTCCATTCAGACACAATACACATTACAGATGAGTGACACCGAAGTCTTTACCTGTGTAGTTTTATTTGTTAAGCTTAAGGGTTTGGGTTGGGTTTTTTTTTAATATTAATGAACTAGTGCAACACTGCATAAACCTGGTCAATTAGACATCAGCTTGTATTTCATTTGCACCTGAAAACTGTACCTTTGCAGAGTGCTTTGAGATCTACCAAAGTAAGAGCTATAAGCAGCAGGAAATTAGCATATTTTATAATGATCATGCTTAATGCAAATCAGTGACTTCATGCTAATGGGAAGTTGAAACAGGCACTATTCAGGAGTGAGAGCAGCAGGAAAAAAAACTGGAACCCAGCCTTCACTTCTGAACCTTTGCTCCAGTGAAGAAGGTGAGTACAGGTGTGTCTGTGCCAGTCAGAAAATCACATGCCAGCTCCCTGACAGAGCACTCCTTCTTTTTTTTTTTTTTTTTTTTGCCAGTGCACTAACAACCACAATGTAAAAACACAGCCACAGGACTATAATCAGCATATTTTGCACGTAACACACACACACACACACACACACTCTCTCCACTCAAGCTACATACATCTGGAACTGCCATCATCTTTTGAGTGACAATGTTATCCAAAATGAAGGAAAAGGCCACTTGATCATCATCATCCAGGAGGGGATTAATTGCTTTTTCTAATCGAGCCAGTTTATCTTCCTTCTGCAATAAAAGTAAGGAACATCAGTGCTGACCCTAGATTAAAAACTGTTGATATCAGGATACTCTATCCCAAATCCCAAAGAGACTCCTATTCACCTTCTTCTGAAGACACTTGTAAATAAGGAGGGATAAGAGCCTAGATATAAGGCTACATACAAGATAAAGTAACTGGAGTAACAAATGAGCATCTGTTTTTTGAGAAAGACACTAATATGAACTGTAAAAATTCAAAGACAACCCCGGGGTGGGGGGAGGAGTTGCCTTATTCTTCTCTCCTTAAACCCCTGTGTTTTGCCTACTCAGGTCCTCTGTCTTCAAACCCCTCAACCATCCCTAACCATCCCTCCCTCTCCCCTCTTATCACAACTCATTCACAAGACTTGCCTCTTTTAGCTTTTCATCACACAGGTCCAGCATGGACTGAGATATCTGTGTCAGTGAGTGCTTTGGCCCTGCAAACACACAACAAGTACAGTGATATACTCCAGACTCATTAAAAAGGCCAATTATGTCACAATATGAATTAATCCTTACTCCTAAAGCATCACTGATCGTATTTCTAGCACAGTTGGTGGTATATTCTCAACACACACAATTACTAAAGTTTAGTATGGATTTTATATAAGAAAAGGCTCTTTGTAGCAAATATTCACGCTTCTGGTATACATTCTATTAAGGAAAACCCTATGGGAAAGCAGCTGTGCCTGTGGAAGACTGGCCTTTAAGCCCTACACCTTTGCCAAACCTTCAGAGTATATGAAATTTCTTTTCCTAAATCCAGACAGTGAAGCAGAACTGCTAAGGAAGGCAAGATGTGACATTTAAGGAATTTTTTAGGAATATTTAAGGAATATTCAGAGAACCACAAATTTAAATAATTTCATGATTCCTCAGACATGGAAACAAGTATTTGCAACAGAACTATGAAAAAATATCATTTATTAGGATAAAACAGGGATTTAGCTGTCAAAATAACAAAGGAAAGAGTAAAGGCAAAAAACAGTGCTGTCAGTGTCACCCCGAATGCTGTGCAGCCCAGAGAGACTCAATGCAGCTGGAAGTTTTTTCACCTGACAAATGAATACTTTTTGGAAAAAGACCTTTCTATCAGAGGTCAGAAAACAGCTGACCTATAGTTGCTCACTGAATCAGCACTTTTCCCCAGCAGATGCATACTCTATTGCAGAATCTAGGCTTTTGGTTTTTTAAACTAGCGTTCTGACCTCCCCAAATGGGGAAAAATCTATTGCCACTAAGAACGAAAATATGCAAAATCATTAAACTCTACTCAAAGCTGCATGCTCCAAGACAATGGCTTCAAAAGGTGTGAACTATTTCCATTAGCATAGAAAGATTCATTCACCAAAGCACAATCCTGAGGAAATAAGTTCACAAGTATCTCCCCACCAATCCATGCCTGAAAACAAAAGGACACTCATAATGTAATCTACTGAAAACAATGTTTTGCTTAGCTTCACCCTATATGAAGGGCATATGCAGGACTTTGCTTCAGTGCGTTTTGACTTTATATATGCACCAGTGTCTTCAGTCATTGATAGGTCCCTAATTGCACTGCAGTTACTACATCAGAGTCATCATTTACGTATTGTTAAATGCTAGGATCTGCTTCTTTCTTATTTTTGAATTATCTCATTAACATAAACAGAGTCTATCAGGTATATGTGGAAAAACATACGTTTATTGTTTCCATCTGACTGTAAATTTATTCTGCTTCCCTGTTGCTTTTGTTATTTCTAGAAGTAAAAGTCCAACACCTCATACACATACAAGGTATTAGCAGAAACACAGTTTCCCTGCACTGTTAATAGCCTACCATTGTACGTCGCACTGTTCTTAACAATTAGTTCCAGATGTTCTCTGAACTCTTCTCGGGACGGGTACTGCCGCTTACGAACATTTTCACGCAGAGTCTGTAAATCCATGGGCCGAGTAATAATCTTATAATAATCTTTGACAACTTTTGGATTTACAGGTGTATGAAAGGGGTATGTCTGAGGATGAAAAGAAAAAAAAGAATGCTTGTTAACACAGTACTGGCACAGCTAATCTCAGTTTAACCTCCACAGCTGAATAGGCACTAATGTATCAAACCTTTACACAGTCAGCTCCTTAACTACATCAGGGAAAATATGATAAGCTCAGGCCCATGGTGGCTATCACTTTCTTTGATATGATTATAAGAAGAATGATTATAAGAAGAAAAATCTCACAAAGATTTCTCAGAGGGTATTTTTGGTTATGGAGCACAAAAGTCAAGAAACTGAACTTTAAAATCTCATTTCAAGTCAAATCTTCCATTTAATCTTTTGATTTCACAAGTTTCTGGTAAAATCTGGTCAGAAACAGTGAAGTACACAATTTTCTCCAGTGCCACATACATAAAGTATTCCACATTGCTACATCAAGTGTTATGCATCTTTTTCTGGTTTTGTTGAAAAAAAATTACATCCCAGGCTTTGAATATGTATCTAAACAGAACTATTCCACATTATTTTCTGCTATGGATGTTTTCATCTCAATAAGATTCTAAGCTGAGGTAACTTATGAAATAATGCACACCAACTGTATGCAGGGCAAGGGGGGAACGGAGTGGCACACCAGTCATCTGACAAAAGCCTAGCCTAATTTTGGCATCTACAAAATATAACCTACTTCAGCTATATTGCTTAAGATGCAGGTTTTTGGCCTCATAGCTTAAACTTACATTAGGAAGATCCCTTATGTCATTGATTATGCCCTCCAAGATGGATGACAGTGTCACCATGGGATCTGTTCGCCGTCGGTGGATGGATTTATGAGGACGCTAAAGAAATCAGAGGCAGAAAAATTAAGTCAGTTCCAAGATGCAAAATATTTACTCACAGAAATCCTAGGCAATTTAGTTTATTAATTTACTGGGCAGGTGTCTGTGTTGCATGCAGAGGATGCACAGGAGTAGCAAAGAAACTGGCCAGTTGGTACAAACAGAAATAGAGATGCTGCAATGAGCTCAGTAACACCTTCACTCACATTCAGATAATCACAGTGAATGGTTGTCCCTACTCGCCGCTTCTTCTTTGGAGGAAGCTGTTGTTTAGGAAACTTCAGGACCAGCGATTTCCTGCGAACCTCATCCGCACTAGGTAAAACAAAAAAGCATAACACTTTCTCCAGCCCTCTTGTGAATCAAGACCATTGGCTTTGGTCCCATCTGCCATAGTAACAAATACACAATCAAAAAACTGTTGTGATGGTCTATGTAAAGGCCTCTCACCTTATTCCTGTGATTAATATACATATGAGTATTCTGCACTCAGTTCTGAATTGTAGCTCTGCTTGTTCCCTTACCTCTCAATCAGTTGTTTTCCCAGGACAATTTTTGTTCCTTCTACTTTGATGAGTTCCTCATTATCATTATGAATGACTGTTTTTTCCAGCTCTTCCTCCTGTTCCTCTGTCATTGCAACAGGATTAGAAGGTGGGGCATTTGTTTGGTAGTAAAGAGGGCAGAACTTATTAGTCCTCATATGACCAATTGCACCACATGCTCCACACTTTAACTGGAACAATGTAAGAAAGATGACAGATCAGAATTCATACACAGGCTCCAGTTTAAAGGCAAAGTATAATTAAACTGCCCTAGTCAGCCCTTTAGTACATCACTAAAACAGAAAACTTCTCCAACACCCAAGACCTGTTAGCATGCTTTACATATGGATATGCTTACTTTCAAGTCTGGGCGCTCTTTCATTTTCTTGGGCTTCTTTTCTGGAGGGCCCTTGAGCTTCTCTTTTTCTTGGTTCCTTTTTAACCGCCGTAATTGCTCCTGGATCCTGCGCCGCTCCTTCCGCATTTCCTCACGGTGCTGCTCATCAAATAGAGCAAACTTTCGTCTGGGAGGAAAAAAACAATCAAAACACACAAGATTTTCACCTGAGTTGATGATTTACCAGGTACTCTTCTGCCAGGTCAATCACTGCACAAAATTCATAATACCCTCCAAATGGACAGCCATTTAATCTCTCTCTCTATACACAATTACCATGTCAGGCTTCTACACTCAATTCTACATTTCTTCATACTGCCAACAGAATGAAAGTCTACAGGCAAAGTTAAAAAGGAAAAAAAAAAAAAAAAAAAAAAAAAAAAAAAAAAAAAAAAAAAAAAGAAAAAATCATATTGGTCTTACATGAACTCTTCATCCTTAGTAGTCCGTATTCGGCAATAGGCATCAATAACAGCAGGCTTCCGAACCGTCTCACACCTCACATATTCTTTCCCATCTTCATCTCTAAATGTGCGATAAATTTTCAGACGGCGGCCAGTGGCAGAGGAATTAAGGCTGGTTACAGAGGCAGTGTCATCATCTTTGTGAGAGTTTGCTGATGCTCCTGAAGCTGATGCTAAAAGAGTGGGTTTTACTTAATTTCTTTCATACTGTAGAAACGTCATTGTTTGAATACAGCAGATAGTTCTGGCTTAAAAACTTCCAAGACACAAATTCAGGAAAACCTGAACTGAATACAGCAGATAGTTCTGGCTTAAAAATTTCCAAGACACAAATTCAGGAAAACCTAAATAATAGAAGTCTTTCCCTTGCTTGTTCATGTTCTCTTATCATGACATGTATCAATCTGAAACAAAGGTAAACTACTGAATTACTTGCAGGGATTATCCATTCACAGCTACAGTCAACAAGGACCTGTAGGTGCCTAAGTGCAACCTATAAGGCAACTGCAACATGGCTCTGCAGATTGCTTTTGATCAAATTTGATTTTTTTGATCAGTGGTGTTGATCATAGGTATGGAGATCTGGCAGAAACTAAAGGCCAACAATTACCCAGTTCTCCAACTAGTGTTACAACCAGGGAACTAGCCTTGCCTCATGCGACCACAGAATCCACCCAGTTCTCCAACTAGTGTTACAACCAGTGAACCAGCCTTGCCTCATGCGACCACAGAATCTTTCCAGCACCATCCATCACTTTGTTTGAGAGATTTTGTTCAAAATAACACTGGATATCTTTTCATAAGGCAACAATAATCGGCAAATCTTCCACATATCCCTTACTAAATTATTCCAGTAATTATTTAATTAGTGATTTATTCCCAATCTGGGTTTCCAACAGCAACAATCATGTTGACCCAGATGCAGCACAGCTCAACTTTGCTCATACACATGCAACAAGCAACAGTGGTCATGAGCACCGTCATACAGACAGAAGTTCATTCACAGGTCGAACGCTTTTACCCGCCAGTTAGTGATGTGTCAAGTTCTCTGTTGGAATGCACTTAAAATAAACATGTGTCCACGAGATCAAAATCTGGCAGCTGCCCAGTTACCTCCCAAACACACAGCTACAGCACACAGTATAACAGACACCGCTATCAGCCTACATATGGTGCTATCTGTTTCACATACATAGCTGTGTTTACACACAAGATCCAATTAAGAGTAGCATAAGCTGGTTGCAGGAACTATTTGTGAACACATCTTGAGAAAACTACCCCCACCCCCCCAAAAAAGGGAAACTTAAGCAGCAAGCAGCAGTGAATATCTAAAGAAGTACCAGAGTAAGTTCTTAGTGCAGAACAGGTAAAGCTCTGGGGTAAAGAAAACACTTTACATGAATTTTCACCCAGTAATTGCTCAGGAGAAGGAAGAAGCCCTAGATAAACAGGTCTATACATTCTCCCTGTAAGGCACACTCTCCTCTGACAGGCCAGATCAGCACACTTTGCAGCCTGACACAATCCTGCATCCCTTCCCAGGCACATTCTGGTGGTTGCAGTTACTTACACAGCCCCTTCTTGTCTCTCCTGTCCTTTTTGCCCCTGTCTTTGTCATTGCCATTGTCTTCTCCCAGAAGCATCCTTTGCAATTCCTTTCGTTCCTGCTCTTCTCTTTCCCGAGAGAGCTGAGAACTAGTTTTCTTGTTCTGTAACATATTCTCAATATTCTTTCCCATCTCTTCAAAGTCACTGTCTTCAGCTGAGCTGCTATCTGTGTCTGTTGACAGGATCTCAGTGGATTCCAGAACCCTGAAACAGGAGGCACCTTGTAAGTCAGTCCCCCCACCCCCCAAAAATCAGCCTGTTACCTTCCCAGAAATACAAAGGTAAAAATGATGGGAAAGTTTGAAAATTAATGTTGCAAATCACTACTACAAGAATAGGCATAATATATTCCCTTCTGTAATCCCCATGTCCAAAAGATCAACTATTCCAAGCCAGTCTTCTCCAACAAGTTGATTTCTTCATCATCAGCAGTACTATATCCCCTCCCCAGTGTCAGGTCTTGAGCCAGAACAAGGAGTAACGCATTAATTCTTCTGTCAGTTCTAAAGAATTGGACATAAAATTGGTAGTTGCTACCCAAGAGAGAATTGCCAAGCTGCTGTTAATGAAGAAAAAAGAAAAAAAGAAAAAAAGAAAAAGAAAGTAAGGAAATAGGGTGGTGAACTACTGATCTGTGGAACAGTGGAACATCTCATACCATTATACATGGCAGACTATGCAACTCATTCTGTCTTTCTGAAAGGTCTACGACAGCAAGACATGAAGGCTAACCCATAAGTTTCTATTAACAGCCAGAGCCCCCTTTTTCCCTTTCTCATTGCTGTATTTTAGAAACCCAACCAGTTGAATCAACATCTACAACATCTATACCACTACGTATCAGTGAGCCCCAGGTATCAGTGAGCCCCAGGCATACACAGTTCTGGACTTCTAAGGTGGGGACAGGGTGGGGTTCAAGGCTGTAAACGTCAGATAAGAACTTACTTATTTTGTAAATCAAAGATGCGCTGACACTCTTCTTTGTATCTCTCCTGATGTTCTGCTACAGAAAACCGAGACCCACGTGCAAATTTGCTCATAGGACCTTCCCCTGAACGAGCCTGCTCTGTAGACATTGTACGTACCACATCAATCACTTCCCACCGGGATAGCTTCTTTATCTGGAAAGAGGAAGACAGACTAGAAATGGCTTTAGTGACATACAACTGAGGTAGCTAACTGTGGATTTCAACTCCTTTCCACACAAGGTCAGAGTAGAAGCGTATATGTCCCTTCCACCATCAGCCGCTGAACCCATTAGTGAAGAGTACTCTGTATCCTGCTCCAGGTTCCTGCTCACCTCCTCTTCCGGCACTCCAAATTTACGCAGAAGCTGTTTGGCATTTTTGAGAGAAAGTCGGCGCAGATCAGCATCTGTCCCAGTCACTGTCTTTTTCACTGGCTGAGGTTCTTTATCATCCTGTTCAGAGGAAGATGCAGCCTATTAATGTCATCACATAATAATCTTTCCTAGGCTAATCTTCTGACATTTTCTCTTCCTGATGCCCCATATTTACTCCATTTCTCCCACATGACTTTCCAGTTATTGCTCTTTGTCCAACCCAACCTTGGGAACTATACCTTCTGCTGAGTTGGCTTGTTTGGAATCTTCACATAAGAAAATCCTTCACCACAACCAGTAGGATCTGCTACACCAGTTACTTCTAGGAGGCACTTGCCCTTCATAGCAGCAATGAAGGCTCGTGTGGTGTTCCACGGAGCTGTGCGCACCTGCCAGCAAGAAGAGAAACATGCCCTAACAATCCTGCTACCGTCAAGGAGAATTCCAAGCTTTTTATTTTGGACTCTTCCAATCATACTGAGAACTTTTCAATTGACATCATGAGGGTGAATTCCACCTGTTGATCCTTCAGCTGCCATGATAAAACCTCTACGAAAAACCAAAGTGCTAGACAACTCACAAAAGGCATTTAAGGCAAAAAAACTAGACCAGAAAGGACCTGGCAAGGATCCCCAAACACAGGTATAAGCTTGGCAGCAGAGCTCCCAGGAAAGTCGCAAGAACATTTGATCTACTGAAGGCCTCGTGCCTCTCCTGCCATGCAGATTTATATACTGGCATGCATGCTCATGCATCGCTCTGACAGTACCTCATCATCAATCTTCATTTGGAAATCTTCTTCATTCTCCTCTTCTGGTGCAAAGAAGGATTTCTCCCCATAACCTGCATCCTGCAGAGAAATATTAGGAAAAAAAGAGAACTAAAGTCTTAAAAAGGTCACTGGAGAGAGAACTAGAAGCTTATTACGAATCTCCAGCGGAGACTTGTCATGCTGAACAGGCACACTTCCACAGACAGCTGTTTGCAAGATTCAGCGTGTCCCACAGTATCAAAGTATCACAGATGTCAAACTGCCCAGTATTTTGACAAACTCCGTAACTAAATACTGAACCCAACTTCAAAAAAATAACCAGTCTCTCTCACAGCCACATACTGGTTACCTTCTGCTGTAGAACTCCAGGTAGAAACATAAGCCCTTTCTCGTACCGTCCCTTTGCTACCTTTGAGCACAGCTAACTCAGTATCTAAATAACAGATGGTAAGAATATAGTGTTTCTCTCTTTAAGAACTTAACTCCCTTTTTAAGCAGCAGAAAACTTAGCAAGTTGCCCAGTAGTTAGGGAACTAATTTGCCTACCTTATAGAAAAACTATCTTTAGTTTTACCTTGCCTCAACATTGACAGAACTGGCACTACACAGAACAGAAGTACTTGTCAGTAACTTGTCTTATAGCCTGCAAGGAGCATTTACCTTCAGTCGCTGCTCAGCCGCAATCATGCTGTAATAAGCACAGCACTGTTCTGGGGACACCATTGCTCTGATCTCTTCCTCTGTCGGCAATCTGAAATCTGGCTTTAAAACCCACCAATTTGAGTCCATCCCTGAAAAACGCACAGATCAAACTCTGAGTAGTTTCCCACAAATCTTGGATGCCATAATAATCCTAACTGTATTTCAAGATTTGGTACCCTGCTGCAATGCTGGCAACAGGAACAAGTATGACAAATCCATGACACTTAGACCACTAAAAAGTACAGGCTTTTTCATTCTGCATTTGTTTAAATTAATGCCCCCTAACTCAGCACCTGTTATATCAGCAAATTCTCATACATTCATGCTCATTCATGCCCCGTGGCTACCCTAAAAAGCTTTGTATTACCACCTGTTTATCATTCTGCATATACAAAAATCAGCACCCAGGCTCTCAGAGCACTATTAGACTCATGAAGATGGGACAAACTTCTACTGGCATGTATTTGCTTGGAAAACGCAACACAGCCATATACAGAGGGAATGGAACGTGTGTGTGTTGGTGTTGTACATTGTTACTTTATAAGTAAATCACTGCCCAACGGGTTATAAAAAAAAATGTCCAATCTGTAGTCATTTCTCACCATCAAGCATATTTGTGCCAAAACAAAGTGCACATTTATAAAAACTGGAACAAAAGAACTATCAGAATACATTTCATCTCTTCAAATAGATGTTTTCAAAAATGGTTTCTCAGGGGGAGATGTTGCCTCCCCCTGCTCTGTTTGGAACGCCAAGAGCACCAAAGAATGGCTGACCATCACATAAAATCTTTAAACACCTGTGCGTTTGAAATCAGCACAAAGCTTTAGCCGCTTTCGGATGCTACTCTCTGAGTGCGAGGGAAAGGCCTTCTTGATATCCTCCATGCGAATTCTCCGAGGACGGTCTCTGCTTTTCCAAAAGAGGCGATAAATAAAAACCTACAAAACAAGACTTGTGATGTCCAAAGAAAGCATACAACAAACCTGCAAAGACACCATAGACAATGCTGTTTCTAGTGACTACTTGAGACTTCCTCCTTAAAACACATTGTTTCTTATGAATTTACTTAGTATCCAAGCCACATGTCTGCTTCAGGTTCAGCTTTTGAGAATGAGATGTGAAAAAAATAGCCTTGAAATTTTGTATGATGACATTAGAAATGTTCATGCTTTTGTACAGAAACTCTGGGAACAGCAAGGATTTTCCTGCTCTGCAAATACCTCAAGTTACAGTTTTGAATTAAACTAACAGTAAACTATTAGACATTTTCTCCAAAATCTAAATTTGGGGATATATTTGAATGGTCACTGACAGTCCCAAAGCTTAACTGCCTCAAAATCTAGGAAATCAACAAAGATCTATCAAGCAACTCTAATTCTGTGCTATTTAATAGGACTGTGATAAAAGCCCTTAACTGCCTCTTAGTAAAACCCATGTAACTGTAATTTTATACAGCATAACCACGTCAAAGCTCATTTTAATTTCTTCAGTTTCCTGCACTTTTATATAATTATCTATTATTTTGGCTAATAAAAAGCCTCTATCATACACTTGTCAGATAGGATGCAAGTAAACAGAAGCAGCATGCTATAATTGTCAGTTAAATGACAACCAAAATGGTCTGTATGGTTAACATCCAGCCCTTGTAGTGCTCCCAAAAGAAAAACAAACAAATAAAAAAGCCCATAGCAAGGCAAGAAGCTTTTCAAATCAAGGCTGTCCACATGAGGCCCATGCCTACACCACGGGCTTTCTCCAAAGACCCCTCAGATCTTCAAACCGTCTCTTATCACATACCTGCAGAAAATCTCTGATATGGGTGTTAGCTCGTTTAGAGTTGGGTCCAGGTACTTCATAAAGTGGGCACTCCTGACCAACTACAAAAATATCCACTAATTCTCGCACGTAATAGCCTTGTCGTGTCCGAATAATGAGGAAATCTGTTTCAGGCATCTTATGTAAATAGATAGGGGCCCGGAAAAGGTTGTTTTCAAATGCCTAATAAGAGAAACAAATCAAAGTTTGAAAGTCATGTTTTGATCAAATTTTTTGTAACTCAGTCTCCAAAAAAAATCTTTAAACCCCCCCCAAAACCAGCCATTCCAATGGTACACCATCATTTATATCATAACATATGCAGATGTGCTGTCAGACCACTCCTTTTTTATGCAGATAATAACCAAGAATGAAGCACGAAAGCATAAGAAAACCAAGAACACATGCTTTGAAGGGCTCTTTGGACTGACCTTTAAGGAGGTACTTTAAAAAGGAACAGAAAGAACACATACACAGAAGAACACTGTAACTATGGAAACCAGCCCAGGACACATGCACAGCCTGGGAATGGGAGAAGGCAACAGAAGCAAGAACTGAAGACTTTGCCCAGGAAAGGAGGTAGTAAGAACCTAACCAGAAAAGCAGAGAGCAGCAGAGTTCAGCATTTAAAGGTGAGAAAGTCTAAACTAGCACCAAGGAGACACTAGGCTAAGGGGAACTGGAAAGACCATCCTCTTCTGTTTTTCTCCACCCGCAGGGCTTCCACAAGCCTTACCCACTGCTAATCTCTCACACTACCTTCATCCACATTGCAAAGCTTTTCCTGAGATGGCCCTGTCCTCACTTCAAGGTCTTAGGAAGTCCTGTTTTACCCATGATTAAGTCATCTTAGGCTTGAACAATTAGCATTGTCAGTTCTGTGATGAATCTCTAATATCAACCTTCACCTTACTTCTTTCCTGTGGTACAGCATGGATAGAATTATTGCTGCAGCAAGAGCAGCTAGCATTAACTGAAATAAATTTATTTTTATATTTATCATGGATTTTGTAACCAGGTGGTCCTTACAACATTCTTAATTCCTCTCCCCATCTCAACTGTATGTATTTCAACAACAGAGAAAGGCCCATAAAAGCAGAACTCTACACACCTGACTAGTAACTGGCATCCAGCAGACAGCTAGCAGTGCAATTCTCAGAAAGTACACTGTGCTGAGTCAACCTTGGCTGGGCACCAGGTGCCCACCAGGCTGCTCTATCACTCCCCTCTTGAGCAGAACAATGGGAAGAAAGTAAGATTAAAACCTTGTGGGTCAAGATAAAAGCAGTTTAATTATAAAGCAAAAGCTAAGGCTGTGCACGGAAGCAAAGGAAAACCAAAGATTTTCTTGTCTACTTCCCATCAGCAAGCAACGTCCGGCCACTTTCCAGGAAGTGGGGCTTCAATATGCATAGCGGTTGCTCCCAGAGGCAGACGCCATAACAACAAATGTCCCCCTCCTCCTCCTTTCCCTTAGCTTTTATTGCTGAGCTGACATCATACGTTATGGAATATCCCTTTGGTCAGTTTGGGTCAGCTGTCCTGTCTATGTCCTCTCCCAAGATCCTGCCCACCCCTGGGGCCCTGAGCCTCCTGGGGGATGGGTGTTGGGGAGACAGCCTTGATGCTGTGTGAGCACTGCTCAGCAGCAGCCAAAACACTGGTGTTATCAACACCTTTCTAGCTCCCAGTGCAACACACAGCACTAGGAAGGCTGCTATGGGGAAAATTCACTCCATCTCAGTCAGACCCAATACATACACATATGGTTTTGCTTGCACATCCTGGACCACAATAAATCCATGTTTTCTATCCCTTCCAAAACCTATTTACTGAGCTCTCCAACATTCAAGCACTTTTGGCCTTCCACTCAGTCCTAACAGTATTTACAATGCCATTACAAAGCAAAACAGTGAAGATTCACTTCCTGCAATTCCTGTCATTCCTACAACAATTTTAAAAAACATACAACAGAGAGATATTTTTAAAAAAGCGTAGAACTGAATTATTATCAGTAAAAAGACTTAAACTGGAAATGAAACTGAATCTGGTTTTTTGGATGTTAAGCATTATTTGTGATTCAATAAACAGGGCATTATTACACATACTGCCTATTACTCCATGTTCTTCTCATGTTTGCTTTTCTCACCTGCAATAACTGGCCTGGATGCAGAGAACCCAGGAAGGGAGAAGTGTGACAATAAACAGTCTCTCCATATTTACAGTCTGGAGCTCCTGGATCTTTGCCAGGTTTCTGTAAGGTACAATGAAAGTGCAGTTAGCACTCAGTGACAGGCAGAAGAAAATCACTGCCCAACAGCAAAACCTGCAAACTCACCCTTTTGTAGTAATTTTTAATCTTTGTTGCCATGCCAACCTGCATCATTAAAGGAGCATTTTCCTCACTGTACTCAGCAAGGATGAGATCTCCATCCTTGCCAGTTAGGTCCTGTGGTGTGCGCATGAAGAACATTTCACCCCCACCAGAAGCCTGACGCTCCTGCTCTCTCATCTGTGCCAGTGAAAAGACAAGTGTTAGGAAACCAGTGCATCAAGCAGACCTGCTGTGCAAACGGAGCCACAGCAAACATCAGATACAGAGAAAAATAAACTGTACCTTGGCTTTCTTTTTTATATGCTTCAGCAGAGGTTGCACAGCATGGGGCCCTGGTTGGGACAAGGCACCAAAAGAGTATTTCTTCAGGGGAGGCCGATGAAATTGTCGGAGCTTCATAGGACCCATATGGGTGGGAAAGAATGGCTGGCGAAGTTCCACTGCTGGGATAGAGTGCTAACACAGGAACAAGAATGACACATCACCTCAAAATCAAGATCATCCTCCTATCCTACTAACCCTTATTTAACAAAACCAAGTAATATTTTCAGGTCTGCTAGCAGTAATACTAGTACATTGAAATTCACTTGTTATCATACACATTGCCTTTTGACAGAAAGTGCTTAGGTTCATATATAGTTCTTTCGTTTCTGTAGAAAGACAACTTTTAGTTTTACTATTAATGGTACCCAATGAGAGGATTTTTTTACTAACTAGGAACATGCAAAGCCATTATCCCTATCAGTGGGAGAGAAGTGCATTTGGAATTACATACATTTCTCCCATTACAGAAGAGGCTGGAATCAGATGTGGTTTTCAAAGAGGTCACTGAATAACACAATGGAGGAGGTAAAAAATATCACCTCTTCACCTACACTAGTGAGCAGTAGTTCAAATTCATCATTATCTAATTTATTTTTATAATATCCAGATTAAAACACACACTAGTAGCAGAAGCGCAGCCTCACCTCCTGACTACCTGCACCACTTTCCCCTCCCCACTACTGCTTCAGAAAGAGTACTACAGAAAGAAACACCAAACAACTGCATGACAAGTATGATACAGCAAGATGTAGCACCCAAACCTCAGTTTGGTGGGGCAATCAAGAAAAGTTAGTTCAAACCCCTTTCTAATCATTTTAATGAAACAACATTAAAAACCTCTGTCATGAACACTTAACTGACCTGCTGCAATCTAAATTCTGGTTTTCGACAAATCATAAATCATACTCTCAGCTAGACACCTCCTACCAAGACACACTATCTCTCACTCTATAGCCAACACTACTGTGACTACCTGAATGATGTTGCCTCCAAAGGTTCCTCGAAGTCCTTGCTGTTTGGGGTAGTAAAACTCATCATTGGAGAGGTTCCAGGGGTCCTTCACCTCTGGCTGAGACATGTTCTAATTCAATTTTAAGCACAGAGAGAGAGGTGTCAAAAAAAGAAACAAAACCAAAACTCTTCATTCCTTCCACACCACTCCCAACCTGCAAAGTGCTAAAGCTTATGCTGACCTGTTGTGGTTCTTCCTTGATGACACCTGTTTTTCCCAACAGGATGCGACTCTTCTTTAGAGAAGATTCTTTCTTGTTCTCCTTGGATGGAGAGTTCAAAGTCATTTCTTCCTTTTCATCAGGAATTTCTAAAAACACAAGTAATCACACTGTAGGGCACTTGTCCTAGGGTTCACTTGTCAGCACTGCAACCTCCTACTGAGCTGCAGCTTGGTCCAGACATTTTAGCCTTTTTGTTTAGTTTCTGGGGTGACTGTCCTCCTTCTACACTCCTCCCCTTTTCCTCCATACAGGTTAATATGAAACAAACTCAAAAAAGACAGAAAAGCTCCATCCTTAAATCTCTACCTTACCGTCTTCGGCAGTGAGTAGATTTGAGTGGGAGGAGGGTGACTGTGGGAATTGCTTGGGGTATCCACTGCTCAACACAAAATTTACTAATAATCTAATTGGTGGAAGTACAAGAAATAGCACCTGTTCTGACAAAATTATTCTAAAGAGTTGAGAGTCAAAGCAACAGGAGTGCCAACACTGTTTCCCAATTACATGTATTAATAATATTTTTCTTCCCCACATATATACAACATGAAAGTGAGTCTGAATCCAAAGATAATGAACCTGAACTCAAAAGGGATTCCTGAAAAAATCCAGGATAGTAGTATGAATTTTGAAAGTTAGCAATTTGTGAAGCATGGATTCTCCGAGTAAGATTTTCACATGATAAGCAGGGTCAAGTGACATGGGCTTGGTAAACACTATATCAACTTCACGCACAGATCTCGTGTCACTTTATTAAAATGAGAATGGGTTCACCTTTGTCACTATTCATACAAACATCTGCAATTTTGTGGTGTATTTCAGACAGTGAAAGAAAATACTGCAAGTCTGTTTGTCTTTAACCAAGTCAAATTAAGAGTGATTTTCAAGGTTGCTGGCTAATACTAAAACATTCCAATCAATTCATACAGAAATTCCTAGAACTGACCCACTTTCCTGAGGAAGGAAATGCAATCCAGGTCATATAGAAGTGTAGCAAGATATGAGTATCCTTAAACTACATAAGGCTGCCTGAAGATTACTAACATACACATCTAAGAGAAAGTGGTGATTTTAGTGGTCCAAGTAAGACAAACATCTCTCCAGCTTGTAGCAATATAAGCAGGGAGTACATTCAAATCAAATTCCAGGGACACTGAGTAGCAGCAACAAAAATGCTGACAGGTATTTGCTCCCACGTGCCACTACCACAGCCCGAAAGAGGCTTAAGGAATTTGCTTCTTCAGGCCTTGAATACAAACCATGCTGAGAATGGCATAAGCTAGTTTGTGGTTTACTACTCTACCTTCCCTCTTCAAACCAACATGCATGCAAGTGAAATTAAGACAGTCACTTTTAAAACACATCAAGAGTCAGATTAATTATGTTAAATTTAAGTTTCAGGACGTTAATTTTTACTCTCCTGTTACTGCTTTTAACTTGGGAGCTGAAGGTATAACCACACCATTAGAGTTATTACTGTTGCCTTCCTTTGCTTAGGCTTTTGATTACTTGCAAATTATCTTCAAAAGGCAGAACAAAGAAAGACTGTAAGTATCGCCCCAGTCCATTTATTTCCATTACAGTGTGACTATAAATCCTTGCTTCCATTTCGACTTGTCTTTTCCCATTTGAGTAATTTCTTCACGCCATAAACATACCTAGAATTATGTTTTCATCATTTGGATCAAGTGTTAAGACAGGGGGATCCAAGTAGGCTTCCATTGCCTGATCATCCCAGATGATACTGTCTTCCCAACGGCCATACACTAACTCTTCATTATCAATTGGGAAAATAGAGTACCAGGGCTTGTCTTCATCCAGGGAAACTGCAACAATCATAAAGTAGAATCCTTAAGAATTTTATACATTACCTTAGCAGAAAAACATTTCAGACCTCATCCCCCTATCTTACTCCCTCAACCCTCCCCATTTTTCAGGGCTTTCTGAGGCAGAACCTCTAAAAGGCAAAAAAACCCTCTCATATTGGAAGCAAAGAGGAAGCAAAGCCCCAAGTCTCAGCTTTTCCAACACTTAAGAGATTTTGCTCCATTGAAACGCAGAGAATGTCCAAGAATGAAAGAGGGCCTGTAACAAGGTTTTAGAGTAAACAAGTATCCCTTCTATCTACGCCTTGCCACCAATAAGGGACCCTACTACGACAGAGAACACAGGTCTATCCAGAAACACGTGTCACATGCACCTACTCATAAGCCAAAGACTGACATCCTCAGTACCTTGCTGCTCAGGGGCCTGCTTTTCTTTGCCCTTTGCTACACCTAGGACTCCTGCTACATTTGGTTTCTGTCCTAGTGGAATTGGTGGGTTGAGCAAAGAGCCACTGCGGTTCAAACCTAGAGAAAAGGAAAACAAAAGTAAGGTCAGCATGAGCGGGAGTGTTAGGGGTTACTACCCTGCCTTAAATCAGAACTTGGGGGTTGCACGGAGAGTGGTTCCCAGCCTGAATCAGGATGGGCCTACTGCAAATATCACAAAGAGTATCATGTGCCATCAGTACGGGTAAGACTTAAAAACCACATTCACCCACAGCTTACCACTGGAGTCTGCAGCCTCTTCAAAGTTACGTTTGGCTTGCTTTGCATATGCTGCATGACAATGCATAAGGTGTATTTCTATATGGTCCCTATAAAAGTGAGAGGCCTTAAGCAGACAGTTGCCATTGACAGAACAGTTGGTGTGGCCTCCAGCAGCTTCCCGTCTTATGTCAAACTGCCATAGAAAAAGGATGGCCAAGCAGACCTCAAGGAATCATTCTGTGGAGTCCTTCTCCTCCCAAGACAGACCAACTCACCTGTGGTCACACTGTGTCACTTAAGTTAATGCTTCTGGAAGGCATAAGACCTAACACATGAACAGACCAACCATGTTTAACACGTTACTGTAGCTTTTGATGGGACACAAACACAGCAAGCCCAGGCCTGGATAGCTCAGGCACAACTGTGCTGAAATGAAAGTTGTTATAAAAAGCTATCTCCACCTACGCAAATCCTCAGGGCCTTGTACTCATAGCTGAACAGTAAAGGATTGACACTAGTACCCAATAATGATCATAGAATCATAGAATCGAGTTCCAACCCCCCTGCCATGGGCAGGGACACCTCCCACTAGACCAGGCTGCTCAAAGCCTCATCCAGCCTGGCCTTAAAAGCAAGATCTGACATTCCCATTAGTCTTTCCTTGTGGAAGCACAATGGGATATACACAAGCAATTTAAATTTAAAAATGCATCTGTGTCTAAGAGAAGCCTGAAGCTTGTAAGAATCATTACCTCCTATCTAGAAAAAACAGCATACCATTATTAGTTCAGGAGAAACTTCAGAAGACTTTTACACAGTTCTTCCAATTAAAAAAAAAAAAAAAAAAAAAAGAAAATTCCATTGGTCTGTAAACAGCAGACATCCTAAGTGTGTCATTGCTTGATACCAATGTAGGTGGATCTAGCATCTGGTATTCCACATGAATAGAGAGAAGGAAGCCAGAACTGATATTTTCTTTAACAGAAGGGACCTACTCTGGTTTTGAAAAGAAAGTAGAGAGTCTCAGAATTTTGAGCGGAGCTGTGATGTTGTCAAAAAACATTCCCTGACAGGAAGAATTATGTTCTGCATTTGAAACGAAAGCATGCAATGAGTCAGTTTAACTACAGCAAGTACAATTCATATCAGACCATCGATTACCTTGTTGGGCATTGTATGCAGTGGCGTTTCTAGTCATGCTGGATGGCAGCCAGCCTGCCAAACTGGCCCGCTGTGTCTTAGTCCCTTTGTGTTTGACATCTTCTCCATTCCAGATAACATCATCCTCCCATTGGAGCTGTGTCACCATAAGGAAGTGCTCATCAGCTAGCAGATCATCCTTCTCATCCACTGACCCTGCATCCTAGGAGGAAAGAATAACTGCTTGAAGACCTGCATCGACTTTATACTTTCAAACTAAAGGAGGAGAATTAAAAGTCTCATTTTGCATCATCTACAACCATCTACCAGCCCATCACCAAGCTCTCATTGTGCAGCAATCCCCAATGCCACACACATCTCCACACCTTCCCCACAGTTCCCCTCTTACCCCTTCATCTGTGTGTCCTTTAACCTCCTGCTCCTTCTTCTCTTTCAGCTTGAAACCATAATCAAATCCACTGCCATCTTCAGGGATGCCCAGCATATCATACCAGAGCTGTGCTGGGCCATAGCGCCATTCTGCCACTTTAGGCTTTGTATCTGTCACTTTGTCTATATCACCAGGTGACTGAGAAAATTTCGATTCCACAGGTGCCATCATGGTAATCTGAAGTACAGCAAAGGAGGGAATGGTTACACTGATGGCTTACCTACGTGTCAGTACGAGGTTTCTTCCTTCCAAGTTTCCCAGCTTATTATCAGAGGAGAAGAGTATCTCCAGTAAGTGCTTTTCCATACTTACTAGCTGTCTTAAGAATGTTCTGCAATTAAACTTCCAAGAACACAGAGGTTTCTTCTTGATAAAAAGAGGATAAGCTCTGCTATTGATCCTGTACCACAGATGCAGCCTTCTCAGTAAGAAGCAATCACCTGAAGTCACTGACTAGTATCTGGAGTAGAGCTTCTGCACATCTGGAATACAAACCAACCCTGTCCTCCAGTTTTATTAAGGAGGAAAAGCTCTTTACTCTAATGGTCACCGTCCAAACCACTACTATCCCCAGTGCTAGCTGGCGACCCTCTCTAAGTCTCAGATATCCCACCTCATCATCTGAAAGGCACTGCTCAGGAGGGGGAGGAGCAGCAAACTCATATTCCCAAGGAGATTTTCCTTCCATTCCACTCTCAACTACAACTTCACCCTCCTGTAACTGCACTTCTTGTGCCAACTCCCGATGTTTCTTCTTGCGTTTCCTTCGGGCACTACGCCAAACCGACGGAACGTTCTTTCCAGGGCCAAAGAGACGCAGGAAACGCAGCACCTAGAACAGGGAAAAACAAGAGAGTCAGAGAAGAAAAACCACTGTGGAACGCTTGTCTGTCTTTCCATCACCTAAAAAGCAGTAAAGAAAGAGAGCACTCTGAAATTCAGAAGCATGGCCTGTACTACAATCCCCTCCGATGCAATCAACAATCTCTTGGCTATACTCGAAAAAAAGGTTTCTGATCCATCTGTTTGATGGATCCTTCCTTTTCAGAAAGATTTATTCTTAATTTCAGACACAAATAAACTCAACAGAGGGAAGAAAGATTGCCTTTACATATTGGGCATTTGGTAAGACACCACCTGGAAGTAATTATTTTCATTTTGAACAAACCAGAACCTTCAGAAAGACACATGGAGATTGAAGAAGAGTTGATAAAACTATTAGCAGAGACAAAGCTAGAAGACAGTTATATAAAGCAGGGATTTCTTAAGCAAGCAGACAAAAAAAAATACCACAGTCCAGAAATAACATACTAATTTTTATTTCCATCATAATGCAGTTCCCCTGTATGCACACTCCAAAACCTGCACTAATGACAATGACAAACTTTCTCTTCTGTTTCTTCTACGGTTATGCTGGTTTTGAAGCACTGATAATTGTTTCTTCAGAGCGCTCTTGTAAAGAGGGAAAGCGTTATTCCCAAATTAACTGACAGATTTAGGAAACAGGAATTAGAACCAAAGATTTGCAAACAGACAACCTGCTAATGCGCCCTGTTAATCTTTTAATGCTGCTCCCCAAAGGAAACAATGTTTATATGACCACTCTGTCCATCGTATCCTTCTTCCCCAAACTCCCCAAGACTACTTCTGAACCTTTCAGCCAGTTTCAAGGAACCTTCACCAAGGGCAAAGGTCTCAGACATAGCTAAGATGCTAACAGTTTGATGAAACACAAAGTCTTCTTCTCCAAAGCAGTTTCACCAAGAAAAACAGAGCT
Source organism: Pterocles gutturalis (assembly GCF_000699245.1). NCBI lineage: Eukaryota > Metazoa > Chordata > Aves > Pterocliformes > Pteroclidae > Pterocles > Pterocles gutturalis. The sequence goes on along the minus strand of NW_010145458.1, from coordinate 3,842 downwards.
ACATTAACACACATTCTCAGACATCAACCAATCCTCACAGCCATATCTACAGGATTTCACACTTTGCCACCTCTAGTGCTCTTGAATTAATTATGAAAAGTGCCCAACATTAACAGCTTGCACTGATTTCTGCACCCACTGGGCACATTCAACACTGAACCAGTCCCTGACGCTACTTGTTGAGCACCAAAGAAATGAACACACCAACTGATACAAAACACAGTAACACAGGAAACACCACATGTGGAAAAGCCAAGAGAGCATCTCAAAGGCTAACTTCTGTGCATTCTGGAGCCTCACCTAGATTTCTAACAGATAGAGGCTGGCTAAATCATTAAAACATGACATTTAATTATGCAAATTGCTCAGCTCCTTACACAAAGCCTGTGATGGAGGCACACATAAAACCAAGTTATCCATGCTCACAACCATCTGTTTGGCAACTATAAGCTCATCTTTACTCTCCTTCTCCTCCCACATTTCCTCTCCTCTCAACAGTTCTAAAACTTTCAAAATACTTGTTAAAATACATCAACTACCTTTGCTATTTGAGAGCATTTAGGAAAGTATTGTAATGAATTTGCTTTGTGCAAAAAACGATCATCCTTTTGACCAACTTGTTATTGAGCTAATTTCTGATCTATACTCAGAGAAATTCTGAGAGAGGTTTAAGTAAAGGATACAGATCACAAATTGTTTCAAGAAGAACCCACCGAGTTCAGGACAGCATGAAAGGAGGAGCAAATATTTGCCAGAAAAGACAGAAAGCAGACAGATTAGCATTATGGTTTTTAATCATCTGGCAAAAGTATATTCTCTGCTACCTCAGAAAAACAATTTTCACAAATCAACAGGCCTGTGCTATGGTCTTACAGGACATCAAAACATTATTTCACACCCTGATTTATATGATGCTTTTTAAGAGGCTCCTGAAAATGGCAGGAGAATCATTACACGTTAAGCAGACTGGAAACAGCAGCACACAGAAACTAAAGAAACTACTGAGGTCAGCAAGAACATCTATGCAATTACTTACTACATATACTTAATACTATACAATTGATATTTAGAGGGCTCGCATGATACAGTTTCTGTCACTTCCACATATCTCTTACAATACCTTGCCTGGTCGAAATTCCGGGAAGAGCTCTGTAACACTTGGCAACTGTTTGGTAGCATCTCGCTGCATGATTCCTGCAAGAGGAAGTGTGAGTTTGCCTTCCTTGGATTCTGCCTGCCTGGCTTCTTGAGGTCCCATCTCTGACTCAGAATCAGAGCTGCTGCTGAAATCCACCTTGTCGGAGGCAGCAGAGGAAGGAGCAATGATGGAGGGCAAAATGATACCGTCTCCATCTTCAGATACTACAACAGAACAAGCACCTTATAAACAAACAGGTTTCCTCCCTGTCCCCTAGTACAACCCCATAATGCCACATCTACTGTTTATACCAAGTTATGCAAAAATTAAGCTTCTGCGGGTGTTATGAGTACCATTCTGGTTTAATCTTTCATTTTATCCTAAGCGTTCCAGGTGAATTTCCCAGCCACAACTGAGAGGATGAGATAAAAAAGCAGTTTCATTGTCAACATCTGTATTTTAACCATCACTGGAAATATAATATTTCAACCTACATTTCGGACAATGCTATAACATTGACCCACCTTTAGAAGCAGTCTGCAGACTGAATTCTGACGACGCGTGGTGCTTGCCGCAGAACAAACTGCTACACAGCAGTGTTTGCTTCCTTCAGAAATTCATATTGCCAGAGAGAAGAAGAAAGTCCTCACTCACCAGCAGCAGCTGTATCCTTTTCATCTTCTTTCTTTACAGGTACTGGAGGTGGTGGTGGTGGCGGCATCAACTTGGAATCAATATCTTCACAGTCAGCATCGTAATCATCCTCATCTTCATCTAACCAGTCGGGAGACAAGACTGCATATTAAGCAGACAATAAAAGGGAACCAGGCACCCTACCCATTTATACTCTTACCTGTCCCAACCTGATGAGAAGACCATGCCTTCTCGTTAGTGAGGAGACCATTCTCATTTTATAACTAGATGCAAAACTCTTACAAGTTCAGCTTACTACACAAACTCATTTGCATGACTGAAATTTACGAAAGAGTGGGAAGGAGGGAAAAAGGCAAACTGACATAAGGATGACTGAAGCACTTAAAATATATATATATATTCTGCTATTACCTCTCCTTACTCCTGCTTTGCAGAGCAAATAAAGCTGCTAAAGTAATAAGAAAAATGTGGTTAAAAAGCCCAAGTCACCTTTACATCCCACTAACCACAATATGTCAAAAGAAAAGTTAAGCGTAAGGCAGCTTTAAGGAACATGCAAAGATTTAACATTTGCACTAGCAGCTACTGAAAGGCAAAAGCTGCATGTTTTTGAAAATCTATTCTAGACCAGAGATAGCTGGGACCAACGAAAGAACCAAAGCGTCTCATGCAGAAAGAGTAATTTCAGAAAAACAGTTCAAGGGTAAAACAGGAGAGAAACATTGAGATCAACGTGACTCTTCAAGGGATCAGGACCTTATTTCTATCATAGAGTACCGCTGAGAAGCACCTGGCCTCCTGCATAAGCCTCTTCCTAAGAACACAGGTTGAAGAAATATGAGCAGCTATTGGGTATTCTCTGCAGGGGATCCCAGAGCAAAAGAAGGATCCTGGTTTCTCTTCTGAGTATAGTTTAACTCTAATAAGGAACTAATTCCTTTAAAAATGAAGGTCTCAAGCAATGAGTTAATCCAGTGAACACAGTTTCACAAAAGCTTGTATTAGGTTATTGATACAAGGAGTGAAAAGGAACAATGTCACCCATGTAAGAGACTGTCAAGGCCCATTGCCCCAAAATACCTTCCACTGCTAGAGTTGTAACACTAATCCCATTTACCTGGTCTTCGAATTGGCTGCAAACTGCCCATTGCCTGCTTATACCTACGGCTCTCATCTTCTGCCACTTCATTAATATCGGAATAATCAACAGCATCTTCTGTGCTCTTAACCCAGCCTAGGAAGAAAAGAAACCTAGTCACACAAACCTTTATCCTAATATACGTTACTAACTTCAGACTTCACTACGTACACACTAATTCTTTGCCATGCTTCTTTTTCTAGAGAAAGAAAAAAGTGTGATTAACACTTCCCCTCAGAGTACTTTTCCCCTCATTCCAACCAAAAGTTCCAAGAGCTCTGAGTTTCCCCTAGAGATTGGCAAGTAACCAACTTTAAGCACAAGGAACACCTTTTTCACTTACTCAGTGGAACTGTTCAACAAGCTCAGAAAAAAAAAAAAAAGATATAATAATACTGCACACTAAATGGGCTTATTTAACACAGGGAAAAATACAGAATAAACTTATTCATTAGGAAGAAAGACAAGTAAAAAAAAAGTAAAAAAAATGAAAGAATGAAAGTGACGACGAGATAACGCGGGATTCGCCCTGGCAAGCAGAGGAAGGCAAGGCCTCTGTCAAAGGACCTCTGACCAGATAACAGCACAATATTCCTTGCAGCCCCAGATGATCTGGGCGCGTTTCTCCCTGTCCGGTGAGAGTTCTGGTCCTACAGCCCCCCTATCGTGTAACCGCAGGTATCCCACTGCCAAACCTTCCTCATCCAGGTGGGCTCCATCGGCCTCCGGGCTGTCCTCCTCGCTGGCTGTGATCTCCGTGATCAGGTTGCCCAGGCCCAGCACCCCCAAACCGGCCAGGTGCTTCTTGGATTCCTGGAGAGACCAGAGCCACGTCCCAGCTGAGAGGCTCCGCCAGCCCGGCCCGTCTGAGCGCCCTGACCGCCTGCTCAGCCCCGTCCTGGAGCCTGCCCC
>NW_010145457.1:0-14883 GCF_000699245.1 Pterocles gutturalis | reverse complement strand
GCCTCCTCCTCAGTGTGGCTCTGCTTGAGGGGGGCCGGCGTATCCCCGCCCGCAGCCCTGAGGGGGGAGCGGTGGGCGCTGCTGTGAGGGGCCGCTGTGGCCGGCCTGGCGTGGCACCTCCTCAGGAGAGCCGGGCGGCCTGTGTGCTGAGTTCCGGCTTCTCAGGGGGTACAGGCTGGACCTGATAAATGTCAGCTGGAGGGGTGAGGGGGGATGGCTGTTATGGCTTCGTCCGGCTCCCTGCAGTCCGGAGCACGATTACTGTGTTCTTGGAAGAGTTCTTGGAAGTCTTGGAGTTTATTATCACCTTTTAAGAGAAGGAATAAGTGAGGTGCAGCCTAAGCTTTCAGCAAAATACAGGGAACTAGTGGTGGACCACAGCTACCTCAGTGTACTTGGAGACTTGCTTTCTACCTGTCAGTAGGATTGAGACAAAGATGCACAAAGAAGGAATGAAAGAAACATGCCGCTCTGGTCTGTTATGGATTATGTATTTTGTTGCAATTTGCATCTTAAATTACAGACGTGTTAGTCAATGCAAGATTTCCCTTAAATAACTTCCAAAAGGCATGAAATGAACAGTAAAAAAAAATTTTTTTTGCAGAAATGGGTCGAAATTTGGGCAAAATATACCCTGTTCACATTATCAAATCAAAGACTTTTCCTAGTTAATAGGTCTTAATTATCTTAGTCAGGGTTTGCCTAATACAGAATCTAAATCATTAAATTCTTTGCCCACTGTTGAAGTAAATTAACAATTACATAGTGAGCAAGGGGAAAAGAATGTTTGCTTTCATAGGTCAGTCTCGGTTTCTTGGTGTCATACTCTCCCAGTAGGCATCAGTTTGTTTGAATGACCTAACTGGTGTGTTTTGTTTTTCTTCCAGAATGTTTTTGCACTTTTTACATAGTTTTCTGTCTTCAGATGTTCTTAGTTTTGTACTTGGTTATTCATTGAAAAATTATAGGTTTCAGGCATTTACTTTGTAACACATCTGCCTTGATACTCCCAAAATAATCTTGAATAAATAAATGCAAAGAACATGAAGCAATAACATCATCTCTTGTGTAACTTGCCGAGCTAAAGTTTATTTTCTCTAATAACTGTTGACCTGCTGGCATAGTCAGATACTTTGTAACACATCTGCCTTGATACTCCCAAAATAATCTTGAATAAATAAATGCAAAGAACATGAAGCAATATCATCTCTTGTGTAACTTGCCAAGCTAAAGTTTATTTTCTCTGATAACTGTTGACCTGCTGGCGTAGTCAGATGTTTTGAGACCACATTTAGCTCTGTATTTTCCATAATGATAGTGAAATTCTTGGTGAAACTCAAGTAGATCACATCTTTGAACTCCTCATGGTGTTAGTCTTACAGTTAATTATGCTTCTGTCTACAAAATCAGCTAAGGTTATTTTTTACTTATTTTCCATAACATTCAGAAAAATTTGAACCTACAATTTTGCCACTCGGTGCCTCAGATCTCAAGAGAAACAAGTGCTTCAGCACCTTGTCAGAGTCTATGATCAGAACAAGATGGTCTCTGCTCTTGGATGGTGGTTGCTTTAGGCTGACGTGAAGATGATACTGGTGGCAGTCCTCTCTCAATGTTATTCTCCCTCTATTGCCTGCAAAAATGAGCATTCAGAAAAACCTGCTCTACTTGAAAAAGTGTTTGCTGCGTCTGTACCCTCGTCCACTTCTTTATGTGGATGTACAAATGGTTTCAGCTGGCACAGGAAAGGGATATGTGGGGTCAGGGTCGCAGCAGGGGCCAGGTTGGAAGGGAGCTGTGGAGATCAGCTGAAGGCAGGGCCCTGGTTTGGGTTAGCGGCTGTAACTCTTGGGCTCTCTCCGGCAGACAGCTGATCCAGCTGAACAAAGGGTGTGCTGGGTACCAACCCTAGTGCTCAAAAAGGGACAGGACTGCATTGCCCGTTGCTGGCTGTGTTTCTGGAATAGGAAAGATGGAGTGAGAGCTGAAATAAAACCTTCTCGGCAGCAGGAAACTATTAACCTGGCTTCTTTGTTTATGAAGCTACAACCAAAGGCCTGTGATGTTTTATCTGATAGGTGTGGGAAAAGCACTGCTAGTGTGGATTAGACAGGGCTCCTTACAGGTTGCAGTGATGATCCCTGCTGTCTTTAGAGCAATTGTGATGGTTCCTAAACCCACCCTTGGTTCACAGGAACATAGTGTGAAAGAAAGGAACACTTTTTGTTTGAAGAGACTCAGTCATAGCTCTTAACTGCCAGGACAAACTCCACTTCGGAAGGGGTAGGTGATTCAGCACTCCCTGCTTGCAGCTGAAGCCGTGCCATTGACTAGGAGAGAATTTAGGACTCGGCACAGGAAATGCAGGATTCAGTTATCTGGATGCTCAGAGAGAGGGGGGAAATTTTGGTTTCCATCTCCATCCCAAGTATTAGCTCTGTATTTTATCCTCATATTGTTTTGAATAGTCCATATGTGGATCAGAAATCAGATCTCGTTCCTCCTTTCTACTTGAGAGTCATAATCAGTAGTTTAGAGAATCGCGGTTGCTTTTCTCTTCTTTCTTAGATAGTTATCTGAGCCTTCAAAGGAGAATGAAATAATGAAAGAATACCTGCTGTGTTGCATAAGTTGGATGTTTGTCAGTACTTCAGATACAGAGGCAGATAAAACTGTGAATTGTGAGATGGCAGTTATAATACTTGTTGTTTAGTATGTGACTATATGCCAGGCTTTTGTGTGTGTGGTTTGTAACTAAGGAGATGGATGGGGTGTGGCTGCTGCAATGAGTCAAGGGCAGTCCCTGCTGCTGTACGCGGTCCTGGCACTTGAGTCAGTGACAAGTGTTTCATACGTATAGCATTCCTTAAAAAGGTTAACTATTCAAGCTGACTGCACTTCTGTTTACACATGTCAAGTTGGTAGGTTATTTAGCTTTTTTGCAAAACCACCTGTAGTGCCAACTAATTCTGTAACAGTCTGAAATGAATCTCAAACTCATTGATTTGTGTTAGCAATTGCAGTAATCTTTATCAGTTTCTGCAGTAACACCAACGTAGTATAAGACAAAAAGTAAAGTCAGCATTTAAACTACACTGATTTATATTGCCAGGCATTGTACAACTATGTGAACGTAGTGTTGATTAGGCATTGTAGAGTAAGGAACACGTAAATTAGTTTTCTTCACACTTACCTCTCTCTGAATATTTTACGGGTTCTAAATTATCTGTCAGTGCATGTCTGAAGTGTCTGTTGCTATGGTGTTTTAATACTAAATGCAGAATTAAAAGGCTATACAATATTGTAAAAACGAGTTGGCACCTCTTGATGTAGGGCTGCCTTCTTTGATTAATACATTTTTTTGTAAGCAAAGAGTACAGACACTGATACTTCAGCAGAGAAGTCAACTACCTCTGTGAGGAAAGGGACTTTTCCTGATCAGAGGAAGCCAGAAGTATACATCGTTTAATCTCTCGCATATTCAGATACTGGCCACTTACTGGGACCAAATGCTGTATGCTTTGTGTCTTAATAGTCCTGTTAAGTCAGATAAATCTTGTGATCTTTAGCAGAACGATTGCAAAAGATGGGAACTAGAAGGCACACTTACGTCAGACATATGCTACGTCAGCACGGACAAATATTATTTCAGTATATTTGACTCATTACAGAGTCCAGACAGTACATGACAAAATCAGTGACATCAGTAATACTGAGGTCTACTCACTTTAAAAGTTCAATTAAATGGCTTCTGTAAAGGTGGGATCTCATTATTAATCACCTTATATACCACAAAACATACTACTTGAAATTTGCTAGTTCATAGTTCACTCTGGTGGGGTAGAGAAAGCAGGAAGTGTATGGTCTTGGTGAAAGAAGAAGTTACAAAGTAACCGTGAAAATCACATTTTCAAATCCCTATGGATACAGATATTTCATAGTCAAGAATCTTTAAAAAAAAAAAGCTATGAAAAGAGTGCTCATTCACAAATGTTAATTTTTTAGTATTTTGTTCTACTCTCTCCCTATGAGCATGGCACCAAACGCTGTTCTTGGCTTGTGCATCCAGCCTGCCGCTGTCTCCTGGGCAGGAGCACTGGTGAAGCAGGTACATCGCTGAGCACCTCTCAGTTCTGAAAATGCAACGTATCATTTAACAGTTTTAATCTTTACAGCGCTGATAAACACTACTCCTGCCAGGACAAACACACTCGTTGCCAGATGGACAAATACATGATTTCAGCCCCGTTGAGGAAACAGATAGTTAAACTAACTTGCCAAACATGACAGAAGCATTTAGAGTCAAGAGAGTAGAGACACCAGTTCAATAGATACTTGTGCACATACTTAAATTCCTTCCTTTTAAACAAATAATGTAAACATCTGTGAAATGTCCTGCTGAGCTCGTGCTAGGAGGCTGTAGGGTTGCTGATTGCTGGTGTGGTGCTCTGGTCAGCATAGCTCATGTTACAAGTACTTGCTTTGGAAAAGCTCTCCTATTGTTAAGTTTTTTCCATACGCTACATTTAAGCACACAACAAGTTATTAATACATACAAGGAGTTGTCATGGAGATAGTATGATCCAAGGTGTTTTTTTTTAATGAGTGACATTAACTTGGCACATCCCGCATGCCTCGTACAGACAATTCCTACATAATGTTTCCTGTGTTAAGCATGGGATAGATACATAACTTTGCTTTTTGTGCCAGCACACTATGGAGAAACCACTGTTTTCTAAACCATTGGTTTTAGGAATGTGAAAAATGTAGGACTTGTAAGAGGTGGGTTTTTTTTTTTTTTTTCAAGTTGCAACATCGTAGCAAGGGGCTGTACTGCTCACTTCTGTGAAATCTCAAACACAATGTGATGGTGGAATTAGGGCTAAAACCTCTGTAGGATGTATTTTCTCTCCTCATCTTGGTGCATAGACATATGGCAAAATGCAGTAACTAATCCAAAATAAGGCAGCTGGCTAGCATAGCTGGGGAGGCTTCAGGGGTGTAATGAGAATCGTTTTCCTTGGAACAAGACTGTGATCCTATTAAATGCCTATAAACCCAGGAGGACCAAGTGTTGTACCTGCAGACTTAAAGATATTAAGCCTGAGCTCCCTGAGACATTTTGCCCATGCTTGTCATAATATTTCTGCTCTTTAAGTGTGCCCTTGCAAAGTGCTGAGACATTGGAGAAGTACGCAGTGCAGCTCAGTTCAGCCGATAAGTAGGACTCTTACCTTTATTCTGTGCCTCTTTTTCTTGTCTTGTCCTGGAGATCCTGTTAAACTTAAGCCAGGCAACACCTAACTGATATAGCCATTCCATAGCCTATTTATTTGAATTAATGAATGAGAGTCTCTGTGTATTATAGCCATTGTATCTTTCTTTTTTTCAGATATTTACTCTACAGTTAATACTACATCACAGTTACTGTCATAATGACCTTCATCTGGGCCAGGGAACTAGAGAGTTAATCTGTAGAAGGACTGCAAAAAAAGGATTGCAGCAAGAAAATGTGAGGTATTCCCCCCTCGCTTTCCTGACAGGTAAGTGTATGTTTGCTTCATAGCACTGCCAGTATCTTGTAGTGAAGTAAGCATGAACCCAGCTGGGGAGTAATCCTGACTTCTAGAAGTGTGTTGATATAATATCCATGTTGTTTTGGAGATGTCACAGATGTCTTGCATGACAAAAGGGGTGCATGCAACCTGCTAAAGATGCCTTGCCTAAACTGCTGCCTTGCCATCCAGCTCAGCATCAGCTCTCAAGCTCAGTTCCAAGCAGTGCTGTGTCCTGGCTGCTGCTTTAAATGCTTCCTCTGAATAAAGAGACTGGGGAGGGAAAATTTCTTTTGAAATCTATTTATGTATGTGCTAAAGGATAAAGGAGAACCATGATATATTCACTGCACAGGCACACTTATTCTTAGATTATGATTTCTCTTCACTGTGGTTAACAAGTGTATTATTAGTAATAGCTAGTTACAAATAATAACCTGACCTTATTTTTAACCTAATACTGAATCAGATTTCATTGTAATAGCATTCACAGCTGTGCTTTCCTCTTTTACTATTATCATTTAGAATTTCAGTGCCATCCATCTTAAGTATTAAAAATAGGTGGCAAGTTGGATAATAATTATTATTGTTCCAAATCTCATTTGCAGCCTTACATAACGGTGTTCTCAGCAAAAGCCTTATTTTAAAGGTAGAGTGGAAGAACATGCTGCAGCAACCTGAAATTATTTGCACGATTGTAGCTGGATGACACAGAGCCTAGATAGAGCTGTCTCATCTTTTTTGAGGAAAGTTTGAGAGCCAATTTAATATTAACGAAAATAAATATATTAATGAAAATAAAAGTGTAAACTGACTCAGGTTTGGCATTGTAAAGTCATGTGTTGTCAGCACACCTCTGTTCCAAGCATAAGCTTCCTTGGTAATCCTGTATTGCCCAAGCAGAAACTACAAGTCATGCCAATTCAATGACAGTCAAAATATTTGCGAGTAGTAATAGTAAATATATAAACATGCAAAATGAAATAACAATGGTAAATTGCTTGTAAAGAGAATATCCCCAGGTGGATGAAGCTACCCTTGATAAACCTGAGCTTCCTCATTAGTAACACTGTGTTCATAGGCAAATGTCTGTGTTTTTCCTAGCTAGGACTATTTACCCTCGCAGTCCTGAGCTGGGTGACCTTTCCCCACCTTTCCTCATCATATCGATGAAACTCATGTGACTTGGGAGGGATGAAAAATGGTTGGGAAGGGGCAGTGGTCAATCTGAGAACATCAGATACCTCCTTTCAGCTGTAACAAACTCCCCAGCTCTCCTGGTGATCACCGTAACAGCAAACCCTGATCTCTTCTATTTGAATAATGCATTTTGCTTTTTCATCTCCTGTTTCATTGCATGCTGTGACCTCCCTCTTTGATCGACATAATTTTTCCATCAAAGCTAGCATCATTCTTCCTGATGCCATTCTTCTCTATCCCTTTTCCAGTGCATCACTTCCTTTCTTCCCCCTTTTCACTCTCACTGAATCTGATTTAGCCAAATGATCCACAACACCTCGTAAGCTTTGGAAATGTCATTCTAAACTGAGAGGCTTTTCTCCCTGAAGACAATGTGCATAAGATAAATATCATGAAAACAAAAAATACACAGTTATAAATTTGATGAATAAAAATCTCACATTTGGCATAAGAATGAGAAATGTCCATGAAGAGTAATGGTAATGCCAAAACTCTGAGCATTTCAGCTGGAACCAGGCTCTTACTAATAGAGTGTCTGACTTCCTTTTCGATGTGTATAGCATTAGTGATAACTGCTGAGTGTGTTCACTGGCCCGGTAACACCCTCCTTGTGTTAGCCCCAGGGTGCTCGTCCACTATTGTATTTATATGGTGTTGCATGTCTGTCATACAGATACTACACGCACCCAGCTGTTGGAAGCCCAAGCCAACAAATCCTAAAATCTTGCAGGTCTAAAAGCTGGGCTTGTGCTGGGTTGCCCAAGTGCATACTGAACTGGAGCTGCACTGGCTGAATAACCAGCTGAATTTCACTTGCAGGCAGTAAGTGCATCCAAAAGCTGTCAGTCTGTGTATGTTCAAAGACAGCAGCTAGTACTAACCTTGCTTGCTGTAGTGGTACACAGAGATTTATCCTCAGGAGTATATATCTAGCACAAGCATAATGTTAATTTGTACACTTCACCAATGTGGTTTTCCTCCTCAGATTACAAATTGAAAAAATCAATGAAATTGACTGTTGTTTTCATTGGATGAATAATTACTCCATAATTAAATAATGATATCAGGTGTATTATCGGGAAGAAGAACTGGTTTCAAAAAACTGTCATTAACTTGAGCAATTAGAATTTTTCAATTCCGTAATGAATGCACATTTATGACAGTACTGAATGAGTGGAGAGGCAATGCAGGGTCTGGTACAACAGTGGCTGAACTCAGTCACGCAGAAGGGAGAGGGAGAAGCTTGCCAGCTTCACAAGGGAGGCTCTCCATCACGGAATCACTGGGCTGATGCTTTGGGACACTGCACAGCAAGTTGAATATTGATTCAGGTTTTACTATCAAAAATAATCATAGGAAACTTGGCTGAACTTCCTCAGAAGAATGTTTATTTCAGAAATGGCACCTTCCAGGGCACCAAAGTTATAACACAAATTAGTCTCAATAGCCTAAGTGTTAAACCTGCCATACTTGTGTTGCAGCTAGTTCCATATGAAGCCCTTCAATGCACCTTTTCATAAATTTCTCGCTCTGTCCTCACTATAGCTACACTTCCCTTAAAAAATGGTATCTGTTACAGCGGAAAATCCTTCATATTCATTCTTCTAGTAGTCAAAAAAAAATTATTGGTGTAGCTTCTCCTGCTCTAATTTTTTTACAGTGTCCAACTGGAGACACTCAGGCAAATGTACCAAAATCTATCAAGAATTACTCATGTGTAGATAATATACCAAGTGAAAGAATTTCCACAATAAAGGTGTGTACATTGCAGCAGCCTTGAGATAGGGCAGACTTCTTCCAAAACGAGTTCTTCAGGTTTTATATGACTATTTAATATACTTCTGTGTTCAAGAAAATAACTCTTGGTCTTACTCTGTGCTATGAAACCAGTATAGCAGGAGGCACCATGGGCTGGTGAACAGATCACGAGACGAGAGATGTCTCTTGGATCTGTTTAAAGATTTTCAGGGCCATTTCAACTCCCACTTCCCCTTCTGTGAAGTGTTAAGGCTACTATTAATTTTTGTAGTTATATGGGTAGATTTTTTTAAACTGAAATACCCTTTCTTCAAAGTATAAGGAATCTTTAACAGAAAAGTCATAACTACTAGGCGAACAAACTCATTATTTTCTTATGTCTGTGAATGAAAAAGCTTCTGGGCAGTGTCACTGAATGCAAATACGTGCATTTTGTTCATGTGCTTTAAATGTAAATGCTTTCTACATTTCATCCATAAAAAAAAAAAAATATCTTCCTTTTAGGGAGGATAGCCTCTCTAAAAAATACTGACAAAGCATATCTGTAACATGGCTTTTCACTTACTGCAGTTCCGTACCCTCTTTTGCCCCAAAAAATTCTGCAGTGCTCAATGGTTTGCAGGCACAAAGGTAATTTAACTTACCCTGAAAACTGCTGTATCTAAGTCAGAACCACAGCACTGGACAATAAGATTTCTCTGTGTGAGGGAGTGACTATCCCTTTATCCACTTGAAACTGCCAATACATATTTTTAAAGTAGGGTTGCTACCAGCAAAGTACCGCTTACTGTCAAGTGAAACCGTGTATGCATCAGATGCTGTCAGTATAATACACACCTGTGCATGAAATCACTTCTAGTCCTCCTTTTTTATGATGGGATTGTGAATTGTACTTTTTTGGTTTGGTAATTAAAGGGCGGAACAGATGGTGAAAGCTTGGAAGGGCTGCATCCATTAAATTAACGTAGAGAATGCCTCTACATCATAATTTAATATCATGGGATTTTACTTCAGTAAAATAAAACTGTACAGTCTAGTGCTTGGGAATGTTTACTATATGAGAAGCTTCACTGTTCAAAGATTTCACTGAGTCATGCTATGAGTCTCTGCCAAATACCAATCATATGACCAACCCAGTTAAAAAAGGGTGTTTCTTCATGCCAATATATTTCACATGCCACCCTACAGTGAACCTTTTTTTGTCTACACCCCTGTGGATTTCATCTAACACCAAAGGGGACCAAATGTAATCTGACCGAATATGTTTAGAAAAGAGTCGATATTAACAAGCAGAAGCCAGCTGGTGTGGTATTAAGAATGGTGTAAGAAGAGGGGTTGGGTTTGATATGATTCAGAGGTAGAGTTAAGACAGACAATCCAAGCCAAGCGATACTAGTAAAATCAACTAATGTTTTGCCAGTTCCAGGAATCAAGATGCTACTCTTTGGATGGCAACTAATTTCAAAAGTACAAAGAACAAACTTTGTCATTTCTTTTGAGACAGGGTTTTGAATTACTGTCGTTAAGACAGAAAAAGAAAATCCAAAAGTAGAGGCATGAGTTTTATAAGCAGCAATGGACACTGATAAGTTTTCCTAAATGTCAGAAAATATTTAGACTTAACTAAATATTTGAGTGAAACTTGTCTAAGCTACATTTTGGGAATCCTGTGTGTTATTACTGAAATGTTTTTTATCCACAGAAAGTTACAGCAAATGTTTTCTACTAGTGATTCTTTACTCCAGCTGTAGATACATAATACTCGTCTCCCACGCAGCTCTAGCATGGCTAGCAATCAATACATTGTCTCCTGCGTACAAAGGCCATTCCTCTAATGATCAGACAGCAAGATAGGGATGAAATCATTATGGAAAATAGTACTAGAAAGAACAGAAAGACTCACAATGGGCCCAAATGTCTCTGCACAACCCCTACTCCAACTAAAATACACTATGGATTAACTTGCCTCAGTGACTACTGAATAAGAAAGTTAAAGGGACGAGCACACATACCATAGAAAGTTTAAATTACACTTCCCTTCAGTAACCTGTGAAATCACAGTTACGCTGCATGGGAATAATTGAGAGGTCACAGAGGATTATGTGGACATTTATGTTTCATTCTGGCTTAAGTGTGTTCAACTCCAGTGATACCAACAAAATTGTTTCCATCTTCAGTAATGCTGCCTTTGCTTCTAGAACTTAATGAAAGAATAATGTGTTTATTAACTGCACATATTTTTCTCTCACTCAGATCTCAGGTTTTCAAATTTTCAGCATTCAACTACTGAAATGTTATTTCAGACATACTGAAGCTTTTCTACCTGGTGTATGGAAATTAAAAAGGGATGGTTAATAGTTTCAGAATATCACACACTCCCCCTCTCTCAGAACAAAAGCACAACTTTGCTTCAATGGGAACAGGTTTTGCCAGGGAACCTGATACATGGTGCTCAAGTCTTCACCTACTGCTGCACGAGATGAGATGTATCACTCCCTTTTCCCCGATTCCCTTTGTCAGGGAAGGAAACTTTCACTATACTTCCTCTATAAGCTCTCAGTGGAGGAATGTCTCCTTCATTGGCTGTTTGTCACTTCTCTATTAGCTTATCCTTTCTCCCCATAGAAAGGTAGGGGCTTCTGGTTTGGAGAAGCATTCCCACAGTTAAAGTGAAGCCTGTGGTGTTACTGAGCAGTCTCTCCTTTGGCATCATGGGCTCTTCAAACTGCAGCAAAACGCATCCTATGAGATAATGAGCAGCTGTATTCAAGTGACTCAAGGGAAGATTCGAGTTCTGAATTTTGAGAGGATGTTCGTATGTTTGATGTAATTTTGTCTCATCACACACTGCATAAGCTTCCTATGCAACAGAACAAAGAAAAGAATTACCCAATGAGTCCAAAATACTTACACTAGGAAAATAACTATTTTGTTTCAACAGCTTGTGCAACTTTTTCTTCATTAAATCTAAAGAATGCTGTTGAACAGAGATTTAAGAAGTATGGCTTTTACTACCAGTAACACCCCACGACCAATAAAAAAGGAGATCTGTTTGCAACACTTCAGAATAATGCTTGATGTAAGTAAGGCACTCTTTGTCTAAGTTAGCATCTGAAAAAGAGTCTTTTCACTTGGAGAAGACACTTCTGCAGTGAAGCAACTGTGGCATGTTTCTTAAAGACTTATTCATAGATGCAATAAAATACTTAATAATTTTAATATTAATTCCTCCACAGAAAATAATTAAAAACAAACAGAAACTGATGGCAAAGAGCGGAACTGGTCTTGTTGCGTGGTTGGTCTCACTGTGCTAGATCCTCCTGCACAGCCCATGGCTGGTGGTGTTGCGATCTGGACTTGGCCTCAGCTGCATCAGTAAGTACAACAGATATTTCTGAATTGAGTAGTTATTTCAGTACCACTCACAGAAGCACCTTTTATTTTCCAGTTTTCTTCCTGCAAGGAGCTCCTGCTTTTGTGCTATGATTTCCTTTTTCAATGGTGTAATATTTGCTAACTCTGCAGAGTGGCAGGAGGCATACAGCATATAGACAAATAATTACTAATTTCCAGGGGGCAAAACATTTAACAGCAGAGATTAATTGATAAGAAGGTCTTCTGTGACTGCTCTTTTAAAACCTGATAATTGTTTATATCAGAACAAACTGAGCACATTTCTGAAAGAATTCAAATACCAGTCTTTTATGGGGAAAACATCAAATTTTAATACCAACTCTAGCATAGCATTTTCTATCAGTAGCTCTCAGTGGGCTTTGCAAAGTCAATATCACTTCACGGAAGCGGAATCTGATGTCTTCAGCAATGAGATTATTTACCCCAAACCATCTCAGCCCAGCAAGGAAGGAACACGATCCAGATGTCTTCTAGTATCAGATCCAGTTGGCCACTTTAAATGGAAAATATTTTATTTATTCCTGGAGGATTTGCTAGCTCTGTCTCCCTTTCACAGCTTTTTTTTTTTTTTTTTTTTTTTTTTGGAGCCTCACAGAGGTTTTTCTTTCTGGGATCTTCAAGGTATGCTCTTCCATCTCCTGAGCTGGGATGCTGTGGATGAAATCTGCTTTTCTGAGCCCTAACTCTAACTCCTAGCCCATGTAAGCTTTTTCTGGATTTGGTGACTTTAAGCCCCCAGTTCCCTACTTACCCTGAGCCCTCAAAATAAATTTTTAGATAGGATTATATGGGAAAACGCATTAAGAGAGGAAGAGATTTTAAAAATAGCCTAGCATCTAAATCTCAATATAATCTCTTCTAATTGTCCCAGTATTTGAGCACAGGGCATGGAGCTGCACTAGCCTGGTGTTGGTGAGGATGAGACGTGTAGGATATACACTTCACAAATACAAATTTATGAAGCATTCTGAAGTGTTGGTTACACCCGGGTGATGTCATTAAAGGTTTATCTATAGTAAATCTGCTTTCTTCAGAGGGCCCGTGCGGCTTTTTCACATCCACACGTGATAACCCATAAAAGCAGCTGTTGCAGTTAGTATCTGTCAGTTGACGCTTTATTAATCCTGCCACAGCAGGGACATCGCTCCTGCATAAACATGCCCGCAGCAAACCACGGGCCAGAGAGCAAAATCAGAAGGGGTGCACTATCCCAATGCTTAAGTTTAATAAACAATGCAAGACTAAATAGGAAGAAATTAAGATGTGCTGAAATTGTCCTAATTTTGATGGTGTGGCTCTTTGTTGCCATGAAATGTTTTCTGCTCGTGTTTCAAGATTTTATATTGTAATTGCTGAATTAAAGTCATTACCATAAAGCCATAAAATAAAAGAAATATTTATTTAAAACTTAAACATAAAAATAGGGTTCTTTATTTTTCAACATTCCAGGCTTTTCATAGCTTTCTACCACATCCTACTATCTAGCTTGGGGTGTCTGTACTTTGGGTTTTTTTTCTCTTTAGTGATGTCAGTGACCACCTGGAAAATGCAAGAGAGGAAAGCTAACGAAAAATTTGAAATACGTGACAATAAATAGGAAAAGTTGTCACAATAAGAACAGGAATTTACTTCCTAATTCCTATGATAAACAAAGGTTTCTAGGCTTCACTGCTCATAAACTCTTCCAGTTTCCTTATTGTATTAGCCCTGCTGCTCAGCAAGATTCTTCAAATACTTCACAGACACCTCACAATACCAGCTAATGCAATGATCGGGCAGAAATTGCTTCCCCAAAAATACACAGGGTGGACAAGAAAGCCCAGGTAACACTTTCCTTGTAACTCAATAACACAGTTTCCATCTAGCCCAAACTCTTACCAGTTTCAGTTAAACACGTGGAACAGCAGTTTAGCTCGCCTCCACTAGGTGTTTTTTTAGTTCCAGCTTCTTTTACTGCCTCTGCAGGTAATTTATCCTCAGTTCACACCCAGTGCATACCAACAATCAAGGATACTGCCTGGCCTCTTGAATTCCACTCTAGTTACTCGGCTGTTAATGAGTAACTGTTCATCTTGCTGCAGACCCATCATCAATCAGGGCTGGTAACAGAAAACAGCAAGATAACTATAAAATACCTATTAATTTTCTGTTCGTTTTCTGGTTTGTAATTTATGTTCTCTAAGAAAAGATTTTCCTCCCATGCATGTTTTCATGTTTTCCATAATCTAACATTATTATTCAAATTCCTCCTATGTTATCTATGGATACTAATCCCTGTAGCACGCCATTAATGCATCATACACTCAGTTAATTTAGACATGGATATTGGAGAAACATAATTAAAACATGACTACAGCATCATCGCTATGCAAATACTTTTTTTTTTTTCCTCTTTAGATACTGAACAGGCCAAAGTCATTGTAGGGGGTCTCAGTTTGTAAAGCTGGGGCTGTGGTTTCATGTCCTGGGTGGAGCAGCCCCTCTTTTCCCTGTGCCCCTCTCGCTTTTCCTTTCCCAGGCTATTGTCTTGCTGGTGCCACCGCATCTTCATGAGGCTGTTGTGCAGGGAAGGGATCCAAGTTCAAAATAACCATCTTTGGTCAGGTTATTTTAGTCAAGATCAAGTCCTTGACCGGGTTTGCTGCGCAACCCCACATGCAATTACTTTTTTCAGGGAAAGATGTGGGACGGGAAACAAACAACATGACTTTGGGCTGCCTAAGGCAGCGCTGCTGCCAAAAGAAACATTAGTCAAGCTGTACCGAATATTTCTTTTGAAACAATCTTGAAATAAAGTCTCAGAACACTTGTAGATGAAACATGTTTAGTTGTTGGAATAAAAGGCTGTAGCCAAAACTAAGTATGATTTCTAATTATACAGAATAAACAGATCCAAAATTAGACTCTATGAAGTCTAAATAGGTAATTTCACAGTGAATATTTAAATACTATATAT
>NW_010145456.1:95839-106110 GCF_000699245.1 Pterocles gutturalis | reverse complement strand
AAAAAATTATAATTAAAAAACCTCCACAGAAGCCACAAGGCTGACAGAAATCCTCTTGCTTTTTTACCAGACCGCAGGCCTACCTCTTACTTTGCTCTTCTAACCCCCCACTGGTATGCCAACCACCAAGGCATGCTGGGGTTCACTTGCCAAGGGTGTTGGTGTACCCTGGCTGAGATCACACCCCATGCATGGTTATCCACCCACATGCCAGGCAGGGAGCTGACCTGGATGCTCCTGTTTGCTGGTGCCCTGCAGGCATCATTTGTAAAGGTGCCTGGAAGCTGTGCAGGGTGGCTGGTAGGGGCAGATGGTCACAGGAGGGAGCATGCTGTGGTGCTCTTGCTGTCTGGTCCACGCTGCTGAGTGTTGGGGACACCTCTGCACCCTCTTGAACAACACTCCTGTTGAAGAGCCTCAAACCGGGACTCACTGTTGTTCCTCGGCTTCTGGTGACATTTACTCCTCCCTGTGATATCACCTTTCACTGCCCTGGGTGAAATGCCCCAAGGCCCTCTCACAGGTGGCCAGAAAGTCCTGAAGACCCCCAGTAAAGTGGCAGTACTCTCTTGCTTGCTCACCTGCACCTGGCAGGAATTGGCCAGGCCTGCCTGGGGGAACAGCAAAGTCCCCATGGCCTTGGTGAAGGGGGTGCACAGGGGCCTACTGTCTTCTTGAGCTGGATGCTGTGCTCACTCAGTGAGACAGTGCTGTGCTTTTATAGACATAGCTGCAGAGCAGATGTATCTGCTTGTCTAATCTGAGCCAGCATATACTATTCCCAGGTAGGCTTGAATCCTTGCCTTGTCTTCTCTGTAAAATCATGGTGACACAGTGGAGGCAGATAGCGATCAATTGCTCTCTCTCTTTTTTTTTACCATAAGAACTAGAGAGTGGGAAATGGAGTTAGTGGGAAGTAGGTTCAAAACAAATTAAGTCGTTTATGCAAATAGTACAAAGACTTGAAAGAAGGAGGGAAGGAGGGAAGGAAAAAAGGGAGGAAGGGAGGAAGGGAGGAAGGGAGGAAGGAAGGAAGGAAGGAAGGGAGGAAGGAAGGAAAAAGAAGAGCACAAGAGCAAAAGAAAAGCCAGAGCTCTTTTGAGCTCTTTTAGCCTTCCTGTGCAGTCTTTAAGGTTTCATTACCAGTGATAATTTAGCTAACAAACATCTGACCTGAATCAGTTTATGCAGCTATTTGGTCCTTTCTTCACTTTAAAAATAAATCCTCTGGCCCCAGTCGGATAAGCTTGCATGGCAAGGGAGATTTAATCCATACCAAGATTTTGGTCAGATATTTTTCAAACACTGGCATAAATTTTTAATTTGGACTTTGATATCCAAACAGGCCCAGCTGTAGTCCTCCTGGGGATCCTTCCAGAGGCCTGGACTTTGAACAGGCTCTGCAGCAAACAGCAGAAACTACTGAAAATTCTGATGGCTAGTGCTGAACTACCAAGCACTACAATAAACTGGAAATCAACACATCCTCGCACTTGGAGGGACTGTTTAGAAAGAGCTTCTCGAAGGAGAACAAATGGAAATATAGTACATAGAGGCATTTGTGTCTCCATCTGGGAAATATTTGAGGAATATTCTCAGTAACGCAGGATTAACACCTTGAAACGAGAAAAGCAAATAAACACAACTGGATACGGTTTCATTATTTGCTTCATTCTGATTTGATTTCCTCTTCACATTGCATGTACTATGTACACTTTTCTTCTAGATGTGGCCTTAGATAACCATATGTTAACTCTTTGGATGCTGACCAATAAAACAACCTGAAAATTGATTTTTATTTTTTTTTTCTATAGCATGCTTCTCAGATCTTCCAAGATGTCATTTCATTACAGGTTGTGGCCAGCTACTCCTTTGTGAGAGCAACAAGTTGAGAACTTGCAACATCTTAAAGACATTTTCCTACTGCTTCAGGTCCAATACCCATTAGAAGTGTCAGGCTTTGATATGCTAATATCTGATCTTACCAGCACAAATTAATGCTACAGACACAACTCCTTGTACAGTCATTATGGTAAGTTCAGCACAACCTAGCTGATCTTAAAGCTTCACTGGAAAACTGCACTTTGGATAAATAGGGAGATCAATGTCTTTACACCTTGTTTAATTAAGAGTGTTTGAATCACCTACACTTGAAGCAGGAAAATTCAACCATGCTATGATAGCCCAAAATTGAGCTGACGTGGGTATTTGCTCATCATTCTCTGACACCACGTGGTCCCTACCACGTTTAGGAGATGACAGACTCAGCTTCTTTTCTCAAGGTCCTAATGGACTGGAATCCTTCAGATTGGTTATCATGTTTTATAAAAGATTCCTTAACCTTCTCCCTCCAAAATAAAATGTTGAACTTACAATGCACCGTGGAAACATCATATGTCACCATGAATACAGAAAGAGATATTGTAGGGCAGAATGCAAATATATTAGAAAAAATATTTCAGAAAGATGTCCACCATGCTTTTTTTTTGTATTGTGCCTGGCTTTAACCGACCATTACATGTCGTGTTTCATGAGCACTAAATTCACTAACACAAAAGAAGGTGTAAAAGGACATGTCAACTACAAAAAAAAAAAAAAAAAAGAAAATTTACAAACAGGCAGCCAGACGGGGAAGATCACTTTGTTTTTTAAAGACTCTGTCAGGTGCCGAATTGGAATCCTTGGAGAATGAAGTTCTTGTTGCCACTGATTAATACATGATACAATGATGTCAGCTTTCCCAGCAAAATTACAGCTTCTACTGTTCTTGCTAAAACTGTTGTGGTCTGCTTTTGTGAGCTGAACTCACATCTCCAGGAGCTGGACTGTGTCCACCAGCACACCTCAGGAGTTCTGAAATGACAAGATATTTCAATAATCATTAGCTTGAACTGATCTGACATGGCACAAGGTTTTCCTGCCTATGATCAAGCCCACAGATGGTATGATCCACTGATTACCTGTTTTTTGTGGTACCTGAGTTGGAAAACTGGACATCCTCAAAACAATCTAAATCACTTAATCTTAATCTCTGTTTATTAAGCTCATCAACCGTATTTCACTAAAGATCCAGATTTTCTTGTGAATCTATAAAGGACTAAAAAAATGTCAGGTATGCACAATACAGGAAAATGCCTTGAAGCAAGCCAAAGTTCTTCAAAATCTGGTATTGTGGACAGGGCCAAGAAACGATTGGAAATGGAAATCAGGGTCTCCAAAGTAGATGACTTTATGCAAAGCAGGCAAGTGCAGACAAAACACTTACAGCAATCAATTGAAGTTGTTGGGTAAAGTTTTCTCCATGTCCCATAAATTATTGAACAGTTAATTTCGTCTTTGTGCCTGCAAGACATTCTAGCTTTAGGATGACAGCTTTATCCATTAAAGGGAGTGTGGTGACAGCAGTAGAGAGAGTGCTGAGAATGCAGGGAGAGAAGGCCCATTCTCAGCTGCATTACCGCTGAGAAATACTGGGACACATCAACGTCTTAATCGATATGCAAGAGTCAATTACCGGGGAAGCACAAGGCTTAAGCAGGATCTGATTATTAGGTTCATGTTTAGTCCACCAAATGGGTGAAATCAATACAAAGCTGAATATCATACAGCAAATACATAACCATCTACTCTTACCCAACCTTTCTCCCCTGCTTCTTCCCTCCTGGGCCAGATTCACACATGCCTTTCCTCTCTCTTTGTCATATTGCAAGGGCAAATCTCAAGGCAGGCAGGAAAAAGGACAGGAACAGAACAGACAGCAAAGGGACAAACACTGTCTTCAGAGCCAGGCAGACAACCCCTGTGTAGTTCCAAAGGTACGTTTCTGGAGATAAATATCTTTTGGGGAGAAAATCCTTCAGAAGCCTGTGTTTCTGTCTTCCTCCCCTTTGGAGGATTCAGCAGATCAAGGCACTTAGTGAGTACTGGGATTGCAAGGAGTAGAGAGAGCTTTTTTTTACAGATGGAAGCTAAGATGCTATCTGGGTCACTCAGTGTCTAGATGTATATTCTGAATAGGTTTGACAAAGAGATGAGGATGCATGAATGGAAATAAGAATAGAATTTGGTGACTTAATACCTTTCATGTAGAAGTGATTTCAGATATTTTCTCTCCTCCCTGTGCTTGTTGATTTATTTTTGATAGCAAAGTCAATGGAGCTGAATCATTGCTTTTGCAAGCACAGCATGAGTACATGGAATAGTTGGTTTCACCAATAACCAGGCATTTAACATCCATTTTATTGCCAGTTGTGGTGGTTCCATTTTAAGAGGAAAGGTCAGAAGGTAAAAGCAGTGACTGAATATTGGGAACTGAATCCTTCACTTGCTGAGGAGGCTGAATTTATACTGGAAGCAATTCTGTATTTACATCCTTGAAGATTCAGAAATGTATAGAAAAAATAGCAATTAAGAAAGATGTCTTCTATAAAGAAGTGTGAAAAAAATGAATAGTGTAATTTGATCAGGCAGTACAAAAGATTGTCTATGGCAGGTGCCTGTTACACTAAGGTAAAGACCTAAGTTTGGAAAAAAAGAGCAAAGACAGTCTTTAGAGGAGGCACTCTGGACCTGCCCTGAGGTCAGTGTTAATACTAGGGTTCACTTCCATGGTGCAAGGTCAGACTATCTTCTTAGTCTTCAAAGTCATCTTTGGGTGTAACTGTACTCTCGGTGACAACCCTATACGACAGAGGGAATAGAAAACCTTGGTCTCTCCTGCATAGGGAGGTCTCAGCACCAGGAGTCCCCCTGAACTTAGGCTAGAAATCCCCCATCTTGGGTGACAGAGAGTGGTGTGGGGGAAGCAGAAAATGGGGAAAGTGTGGCTGGAGAGAAAACTCTGCTTGACATCTGGCATTAGGAGGAGCATAGTTGACTAATTCAGCTGCAGCGCAGCCTTAGTCTGTACCACGACAGAGTCCGGTGTGGACTGGTGTGAAGATTCAGGGTGAGAGTCTAAGAAACCTCCTGTTTCCACCGATGTGCAGTGGAAAACTTGCTGTGGTGTGTTGAGGACATACATATACCTGGCAGGTAATGTGCTCTTCCTCCTTTTATCTATGAAGTTGGTAATTAAAAAGCAGTATAAAGCACAGTTTCAGGGTGGAAAAGGTGTGTCCTAGAAAGCTGAAAAGCAATCAAAAATTGGCTGATGTCAGCCACTGCATGAAACTTTCTCACCTTTGTTTTTATCAGAGAAAAAAATGTGAGAAAGAATTGGCAGTGTAAAGGGATATTGAAAGCATGACATATTTGTCTGTTAAGTATAAATATGAACAGCTATGGAGATCTGGTGCTATGGTGCTAGGTTTTAACTCCAGTAACATTCATCTAGTGCCAGGAAACACTAGATTTAGTACCTGAGGGATTGCAGTCTCAAATACCTTCTACTTTTTTTTTTTAATATGCTGCCAAGAATTTAAATTGGTAAAAGCTGGGGACTGACAAAAACTTGATCCCCAAGAGCTTTTCTGGCACAGGTTTATCAGGGAATATGGTACCATTATTTTTATTGTAATTATTTTTTTTTGGTGGTGGTCGGGGAGCTCATTTATAACTCTGTGACTTCTACTCCCAGATGTATTTTTAAAAATCTTAAATCAACAAAGGGTTTGATTTTCTTGGTGGCGCTAGGAGCTGTCATTCATTTTATATACAATATGCTTTCTTGGATTGTAGTCATTTTAACATACTTCTTGAAAGGTCAAGAGCAGGCAACAGAAAAAAAAACTGACTGCGGGGTGCACATTCCCTCCAAACCGCTACCACCCATCTGGTGCCTCTCTGTTCCAGTGAGAGATGATCTTGCAGTATGTAGTAAAGTAAGTCAGGCAACTCTGTTAGGCCCAGTCCTGCTTTCACTGAAGTCAACAACCAGCATGTGTTTTGCAGTACGTATGTAATGGCAGCAGGCATTCCACAGGGAAGTGTGGGCTTGCAAAGGAAAGGCTGGACTCCTGTTGGAGATGTCCCAGCATCGGACAAAATGACATTTAACCTTTATTGGATTAATAGTAACCTTATCTTCTCA
Source organism: Pterocles gutturalis (assembly GCF_000699245.1). Taxonomy (NCBI): domain Eukaryota; kingdom Metazoa; phylum Chordata; class Aves; order Pterocliformes; family Pteroclidae; genus Pterocles; species Pterocles gutturalis. The sequence goes on along the minus strand of NW_010145456.1, from coordinate 100,079 downwards.
CTAGATAGAAGTCCCTGCAATGCTGGAATGGAAAGAGAAGCCAAGAATGTCTCTCTTATATTGCAGTCATGACAGAAGGACCCAAATTAGTTGGTGTAAAGTCTAATTTAATCTTACAACATTGGGTAGGAAAACGAAGGGGGATTTAATTTACATGCTGATTGTGTTGTTTGGCTCTATGAAGATGAGGAGGTCCTTCAGCCTCTGCCTTCAGGCTTTATGCAGCTGACCTGTAAACCCTTTACACTATCAAACAGGCAACTACAAATAAGACCTCTGTTGAATAGGTTTAGTCACTTACTGAAGGTGATATGGCAAGTAAATAGAGCAGAGAATAAAATCACAGTTGTCTAATACCCAGATTTATGCTTGTTTCATCAGGTCAGGTTGCAGCCAACAACAGCATGTATGAAACATGAAGGTAATATATACACTACTATCTTTATGGTCCTACATTGCTCTCAAATGCCATAACCAGATCTCCCTAAATGTACTTTCAAGTTCACTCAATAATAATTTATAGGGTTTGGTGGTTTGGGTTTTTTTTGTGTGAAAAGAATTTGTCATCTTGTCCCCTGAAACAGACACAGTGTGGCTCAGGCTGCCTGGAATGCCTTCAGTCTTACTATACAATTGGTTTAGATCTCTTAGGACTTGTACTGTTTCTGATACTTGTGGTACGGATAAGCTATCCATTTGATTATTTTTCTCCTGTAGCTCAAAGTACAAGATAAAATTCCTTCCACCTGCTGGAAAAAAAAAAAATTCTGTCATATAGGAGCTATGTAGGTTTTGGTCTTCTCTTGTATTTTGCTGTTAAAAAAACAAGCACAATAGTTTCCTTATTAAAAAAAATTATTGCTTAGGTTTATAGTATGCCTTTTACCTTGAAGGAACACAAAACACTTTTCAAATTGCAGCTTGGACCTGGCAAGCTTCTGTGCCCTCACAGCATCCCATTGACTTGAATGATGTTCCCAACACATAAAGATTTCTCCATATGGATCCACTTGCAGATCTGGCCCTCAAGGCACAATTTGTCCCCATGCCAAGAGAATAAAAGCACTTTGAAGAAAGGAAACTTTATACATTTCAGCTCAGAGTTTCCACCTGGGCTTTGTTCCTTGTGGAAGGAGAGGAGTTATAGGCTTCCAAGAGCGATGGGTGTTCTAGGATCTGCTGAAGAGCCCAGTGCCAGAGCCCTGTTTCTTTCTGGCCCCACCACAATGCTGCTTTCTGAGTAGCCATGTTGCCTTTTCTGCATACTGCTGCACATGAAAGCTACCTTTCCTGCACACTCCTTCCATTCACCTCAGAGAGTATGCACACCCACGTGTGCCCGTGGCATGCATTTGCCATCTGAGGCAGTGAAGAGAATGGGATTATTCCCCCTGCACAAGAGGACACCGGCAGTGCTAGGGATGACAGAACTGCAGCTGAGAGTTTGTCCACAAAGCGGGAAAATTGCCTCAATAGATGACTTCCACAGAACTGGGTGACAGGGAGGATGTAACTGCAGAGTCAGTACTTTCCCCAGTCTCCTTCCCTGAGGTGTAACATATAGAAGGTTGTCTCCTTTCCAAAGGCAGAAATAATTCTCAAGCGCTTCATATACAGTGTTAAGTCTGTATGACACCCTGTAGAAAGTGAGCCAGCCACTGACAGGGTGATTTGATAAGGAAGTGTTGTCCCTCATTGGTATCATGGGTGGAATTTAGCAGGCTGAATACAGAGGGAAGTTTAGTTAGCATACCTAGATTAATATCTCTACTACTAAAAAATTGCATAGAATATCTGGAGAGTATAAGGGCAAATACTTTCACTTTAGGCTAACTTCCAACTACAGTCTGCATAAAAATCCCAGACATTTGTTCATTGCTTTCCCTGTGTAAAGTTCATACAAACCATTAGTATAAGTAATTGGTCATACACTACATATGCAAGTGTATGAACTGCTAGCATAATTTCCTGCAGAGTCTTCATTTACACTGACAGTTCCTGCTGCAAGTAGGAAACAGATAGGTCCGCCTCATGATTTGTGAGTCTGAAGAGATCACAGATGTAAGGACCATGCCTTTAGTATGGAAGGGTTAAAATCTTAACAAATGAGTTGCAAATTAGCAACATGGGGAAAAAGTTCTCAAATTTGGGCTTCTGAAAATTGTTTGCAGGCATGACATAATGCAGCTTGTCCCCACACTAAATTTATAGTGAATTTGTAGTAACTTGCAGAGTAGTTCCTTTCATGTAAAATTATTTAACAAGTGGTTTCACACTGTTCTACAAATAGCCAGTATATACTTTTGTCTGTCAATATGGGCCCTTTGTTACTCTGGATAAGTAAAATACTCTATCAAAACAAATATGTGGAAGTGTATTCTTTGAGAATACAGTCAATGGAAGAAACATGCACATCCAGTTAAATGTCTTGTTCAGCCTTTCTACTTGAATCATGTGTTCATTAATTGCTTGAATGTTCCACATTGTTGTAACTAGCTAGAAGCATCCTAGCTGAATATGCTCCACACAATCACCTCAGATCAATGCAGTGGTAGGTCTCCTTTCATCCCTAGTCCAATAACCCCCTCCAACAACAGAGGTCCTTTGCAGGCACAGGGCTCTGATTTATGTTTAATGCAGCAGTGTTTTTACTGCTTTTGGCACAAGATGTTTGAAAGAGGTGAAAAAGATACACAGGCAAAAACTCTGTTTAGAAAACAGTTCCAACATAAACATCATATGCCTTCAACTCATAGGTTCATTTCCAGGCAAGCCACCACAGCAAGCACAACAATTAGCTACCTTTTAAATTTTTACCCCTGTAAAGGGTGGGGGGAGCATGTGAGTGGGGGGGGGTGTAATTTCCTTCCTATAGGATTTTTTATTAGGGTTTCTTTAACTGTTTTTCTTTCCCTGGGCTGGTTTACTGCCTTGTATCTATCTACCCCTCAGGAGTTTAAAAGTCTCAAGTAAGTATTATTAGATTTTTAAAGTGTATTTTCTGATTTTCTGTGTTTGTGTGCCTGTGTTGGAGGAAGACAAACCCTCACATACTAAAGAGCAGACTGACTTATATTGTCATTGGTCCACCGGTTTCTGTGAGGGGATGGCAATTTGGACCAGCTGGGAACATGCCTCTATAGTGTCCTATTCATTCCTGGAACTGCAGACACCAGGCTAATATTGCACATAACTTTCTTACTCGTTCAAATCTTTTGATTTCTCTGGACTGGGAAAAGAAAGCCCGCATTGCTAAAATGAAGGCAGAAACTGTAAGAGGAAAAAGCAGAACTAACTAAAAAGAAACTCATCAGTTTTGTTGACCTTTTGTTCTGTGTTATTAGTGATCAGGAGAAAACCCCTAATAGCTTCACCAAAATGAGGCATTTTTGCTCAGAAGGTTTTGACAGGGCACAAGGGAGATGTGGCTTTACACAGGAGTTTTACCACTATCTCTACCTGAACTGGGAAGTTAAAGGCTCCACAATTTTTAAGATTAAAGTTGGTTTTATTTTTCCAGGAATTCAAAGTCGTGTGGTCTCTGGAGATGTACCGCAACTGGGAGCAAATAAAGACTTCCTTGTGTTTCACAACAAAGAGAAGGTGGTGCTTAACCACAAGCAGTAACTGTGATCATCAGACACCTGAAAAAAAAAAAACAAGGCTTAAAAATTTTGCAGTATCTAATTAGGCTATCTGTTGCTACAGATTATCCATTCCTCTAGCACAAGATGTATGTCACTGTTGCTTGAACAGTAATGGCTAAAGAGCTGGTTTTTAATTCAATTATTCAACGAATAATATACCATTTTCATAATCCGATCAAAGTCTATGTATGGAATAATATATTCACTAAGTATTTTTTGCATTGAGTCTCAAGAAATTATTTGCAAACAATTTTTGAAGTTTGTTGGCCAGTTCCATTGCACATGAGCTGCAGGCTCTCAGAGGGCATCCATTCTCTTAACAACAGTGCCTTTCTAGGGCAGAGGAATACCCACCTCTGGGAGCATGTGGAGCTATGTTAAGCTTACTGCTAGATCTACAGAAGAAAACAATGCTTACATTAGTAATGAATGGGCCTCTAGTGTGAACAGCCCCCTATACTCCCTCTTCCAGGATCTGTGCTTGGAAAATAACCAGATTCTTCTCCTGGGTCTTAGTAAGAGAGATATCCTTTCTTAAAAAAAAAAAAAAAAAAAAAAAAAGGGGGAAACCCGGGGCAAAACCAAAAAAAAAT